>NW_028222130.1:12500-17500 GCF_056783735.1 Eptatretus burgeri
CTTCCCCAACCCTTGCCGAAACGGCTCAGCTGAGTGCATCCAACATGGCCCAGCTATGCGCCATGCTGGCGGCAATGAACAAACAAATGATCGAAAAGATGGATGCGAATACACAAAAAATGGATGAAAAGATGGATACAAATACAAATGAAGTGAAAACGACGATGGATGCGAATACACAGCAAATGAGGGAAGAAATGAAAAAGTTCCGGGGTGAGACGCAGAACATGGGCCGATGCCTGCAGGCGGGCATGAAGGCCGTGACCAGGGAGCTGGGAATGGCGACTCCACGTGTGGGAGCAAATGAGCTGGAAGGGGGTGCAACGGCTGACAGGCCCGCGGTGGAGGCGGGTAAGGAAAAAGTAATTCGGGAGACAAGAGACGAGGTGAAAGTAATTGCGAGGGAGAGAAAAGAACAATTAATACGGAGAGCAAGGATGAGGTACGCGGAGATCGTGAAAGAGCAAGGAGTGAAAAACAGGGAAGGACGGGAGCGACTTAAAGAGAAAGCAAGGTTGACCTACATAAAGATAAGGGAAAGACGCCAGAAAGAGGAGAGACAACACGATGAAGACGGGGTAAGTGACGCCCACACACACACGGAGGGAGTGGAGGACAATGGGGGTGAGCTCGCGGAGCGTGTGGTGACCCAGTGCGAGCAGCTGGATGACCTCCTCCAGGAACGAGGGGAGGGAGTATGCCCCCTTGAGGCGAGTCACGACCAGGTGAGTTCGGTCGTGTTTTGCGAGGTTAAGGGGACGAGTGCTGCGAACGGGTGCACGGAGAGCTTGGGGGGTATAGAGGCCCCGGAGACCCTTGTGGGGACACAAATCCCCAGTATGGTTGTCCCTGTGTGTGTGGTGCAAGGTGTGAGTGCGTCCCCGTGTGTGAAAGCGACCCCGTGTGTGATTGGTGTGGTGGCGATTGTGCCGGAGTACGTGCTTCCCAGCACGCCGTGTGTGGATGAGGCACGGAGTGTGGATGAGGCACCGCGGATGAGTGCCCCCGCGTGTGTGGGTGAGGCACCGTGTGTGAGTGTCGCCGTGTGTGTGAGTGAGGCACCGCGGGTGTGTGCCCCCGCGTGTGTTAGTGAGGCACGGTGTGTGGATGAGGCACAGCGGTTGAGTGCCCCCGCGTGTATGAGTGAGGCACGGTGTGTGGATGAGGCACCGCGGTTGAGTGCCCCCGCGTGTGTGGATGAGGCACGGAGTGCGAGTGAGGCACCGCGGGTGAGTGCCCCCGCACGCGTGAGTGAACGGCCGTGTGCAAGGTCGCTGTGTGCAAGGGAGACCGTGTGTGTGAGAGAGCGGTATGTGAGGGAGATGTCGGTTGGCATGCGGGAGCACGCAGCCGCGTCTCCCGGTGTGAATGTGATGGTGTGGACTGTGTGCGTCGTAACACGCAGGTATGCGTGGGTCGAATGGCGACGACGAAGGCGACAGAGGAAAGAAAGCCGAGTAGCGGCTGTAGTTGTTTCGGGGACCGTGCCGGGTTCGCCCAGCAGTGAGCACGCGGTTCGTGCTGTGCAACGCACGAGACCACCACGTGCTCGCTTGCGAGAGTGAAGTCCCGGTCCGGAACGCACGCGGTGGATTTGCCGATCCCGCGGACGGACAAAGTTTAGGCAGGTAAATGGATTTGGACCGGACGGGTTCTCCACGCGATCGTGTGTGTTAAGCTCCAACGGGCAAAGCACATGTGTTCGCGTGGGGAACCCCTCGAGACGTGGGGCTTGTTTTTTTTTGCGCACGGTGACGTCATGGCTGCACGTGTGGTTGGAATCCGGCAGGAGGGGTATCTCTGCCGGATGGTAGCGTCCAAGGAGGGACGAGGAACACGTGCAGCTGCATGACGTCACGGGCAGGTGCAAAGTGCGCGAGCTCTGAGTTGCCGCGCAGGTGCTGCGCATAAAAAAAAAAAACAAGCCTCACTTTCGGGTGCAAAGGATTCCTGGGCAAGGGGTGAAAGACCCTCTTACCCTGGGCACAGGATGGAAACTAGTTAGGGGGAAGGGTTAGCTTAGTTAGACCGACTTCATGGGGCAGGGGTAAGTCCTCATGGAGTCCGTGGAATGGATGAGGGAGAGGGATTTAGTGAGCTTTAGGTTGGGAAATAAAATGATTTATTTGAAGACAGTGACAGACTTGTGAGTGTGTAGTGGGGACGTAGCTTAGCTACGTAGTGTTAAAAGGAACGTGCTGTAGTATAAGGGACGACGTGGGAGCACGAGTTAGTTAGGGGATGTAGTTAGAAGGATGGCAGAGTTCAGCGGTGTGTGTGTTGAAGAGTTGTGAGGCATGTGCTTGGTGAGTGAGTGAGGCCAGCGGGTCTGTGTGTGAGTGGAGTGAATGGGGAATGCATGGTGCGATGAGTGATTGGGGGGAGGAGTGACTCCCGCCCAAGGGACCCCGGGGTCAGTGTAGAGTGAGTTAGCTGGGTTAGTCAAATTGAAATATGGAGGTCGTTTTGTTGTTGGTGGGAAAGTAGGCTCGAGACCCATTTGGAGGGGTGCAGGAGCCCTGTTGACGGGCTTGGGAGCGTGGCTGCGAAAGGTGAGTATCGCTGAGTGGGTACCCCGGGCACCAGGCTAGTCGGCCGCGGTAGGCCATGGGCCCATGGGGGGCCGGGATAGAGTAGTGGGCACGGGTGCGCCTGCTTGGTGCGGGGGCCCGGGGCGCCATTAGCCGCGTGGGCAGTGTTGTGGGCACGGGTGACCCTCGGAAAGGGGCCCGGGAGGCCGGCCTGCCACGTGTGCGTTTCAGGGGAGGTGCCATGGGGGGCACTCCCCGGTGTTAGGGAGCTGGTAGGCTCGGAGGCAGTGTAGTGCCCGGGGGTGCCATAGCGGGAGATTCGGCAGAGGGTCGTGCCTGCCAAAGGGAGCCACGTGTCCCAGCCAGGAGACCGTGTGAGGGCACGGAGAGAAAATTGGGGGGCGAGGCCCGAAATTGTAAGGACACCAACACAGGCGACGGGAATCTGGGTTGTTAGAACCAATAAGTTTAAGCGAGAGGCGCTTGTTGAAAGCCCCGGGGTAGTTTAACAGTTAAATGGTTAGGGTAGATTCGGAGATGTACCCCTCCGCACCATCCATCCCCTCGCTGTCGTTGTGGGCCGCTGGACCCACTTTGGTTATAGATCGCCGAACTCTGGGGAGGCCATTCTGAGGCTTCGTTGGGCCTCGACACAGGACGTTAGCTCTCCCTTGTTCCCCTCTGGGAAGGGAACGTAGGGGTTGGGAGTAGGCTAGGTGACAGGATAGGTTAGCCGAACAAGGACGATAAAGGGGGTTAGGGGACGATTTATAGTGGGGAAGTAAGAAAGAAAAAAAAAAAAACAACAAAAAAATAAGTTGGGGCTAAATTGGGGTTTGACAAATTAAGGGAGTGGGTATGTACAGTGACAGGCAAAGGCGATAGGTTGGGAGGGAGACAGGTAGGTAGGTCCGAGCCCGCCTTCCAAGTGGCCAGCACCACCGCACTCCCTCCACCAACCTCCACTGAACGGCGGAGGCCGGCCAACTTCATCGGCAGCTGTGTGCTGCAAGGCCTGTGCCGGCCAGTTCATAGGCTGGCCGTGTTTTGCTTCAAGGCGGAGGCCGGCCAACTTCATCGGCAGCTGTTGTTTTGCTGCAAGGCCTGTGCCATCGGCTGGCCGTGTTTTGCTTCAAGGCCTGTGCCGGCCACGTCGTTTGCAGCTGCTGTACTTCAAGGCCTGTGCCGGCCAGTTCATCTGCCGGCTGTGTTTGCCTGCAGCGGCCTTCTTCTGCGGGCTGTGTTTGCCTGCTCACCTTTGCCATGCCATGCCCACTGCCCCTGTTCACCAGCCCCGTTCAATTTTTGCTTTGCCCCCCCTGTTCATTTCCATGTGCGCCAGGATCCGCAAGGCAACAGTTTGCAAGCTGCGAGAACTGCCCTGTTGGCAGCTACAACACGGGCCTGCAGTGGCGGCCCGTGCACCGTGTTTGCGTCCATCCATTCATGCATCCATACGTTGTGCTCATTGCGTGTGCCACTTGAGCTGGCACGGAGACTGCGTTGTGCAGCCCATGCACCGTTGTGGTTCACTGCGTTCAGTTCAAAAGGGAAGGCCTTGGACTGCGTGTGAGCAGCCAGCCACGTTCCCTGTCACCTGCATTGTTTGAGCCAGAGACTGCATGCGAGCAGCCTGGCTCCCTGCTAACTGCTTTCTTTTTGCAGAGTTCAGTGATCCTGGGCCATGGTTTAGTGTAAAATTTGTAAGTTAAGGTTAAGATGTACTGTACATATGAGTGCGCCCCCGGCATGTCTGTCCTAGCGCCGGCAATTTTATTTAAGTCGTCCGTGTGAGTGAGTTTGTTTAGATAGTTACGCAGCCCTCAGGTTATTTATTTTGGGGACACGAATACCATGAATGTCGCACTCAGGGATCCGTAGGTAAAATGTACTAGGGGAAAACTACACATGATGGCACACGAAAATTTGACGACTCGGGACGAGTCTGTAAAAAGGGAAGGGGGTAGTGATGTGGTTACCAAATTCGCAAACCACCATTCAGGTCCCTTAGGTGAGGTATCTCGGTAAGTGCATGTGTAGTTAGGCCCAAACCCGTTGTCTAGTGGGAATACATGTCATTTATGCATGCTGCGACTCTTCAGGATAGCCGTTTTTCTTTTACTATCTTTATTTTGGACCAACCGCCATGATTACCACCACAACCACAACATCAACCACCAACCACAACGCCGCTTCACCACAACCGCCACGACCTTCACGTCACACCTCGCAACCGTAGCATCGCCACCGTTCTTGCCCCGCTGCGGGTACCGGTGTTGGATTCGTGCAGAGCGCGCGTCGAACAGCGTGTACAAAATCACGGATTTTGTGCTTCAAAAACGGATCAAAAACGACACACGCCCACTTTTTGCCGTCCAATCGGTGAGCGAGGGGCGATTTGGCCCCGCCTCCAGGACAATCGATATATGCAAATTTGTGGATCAAAAAGCCTTCACGCCCACTTTTTCT
>NW_028222130.1:22500-35000 GCF_056783735.1 Eptatretus burgeri
CAGTTGAGGATTCTGTGTTTGGGGTTCACAGATCTAAGAACGTCCACCCCTTGACACACATTATATACTTGTACACCTCGGACTTGGCCCTCGAGTGTCCACAAAGGTGTATTATCTGCTTAGTTTTGTCTTTTGTAATTCCTGTGAATAAAATGAACCTAAAATCTCTTCCCCTTCCAAATCATATATTTTATAAGTCCAAGGAACTGTATCTATTACATCAACAATTTTAAAAAGTTCTTTCGTCCATCGTTCAGTAAAACCCTTTTCAAAATGAGATTTCCACCTATATATTCTTACGATATCACCAACTTTGAACTTAGGTTTTCTGACATTAATCTCTTTTTCATATTTTAATTTTGTAAATGTTTCTGATGGTTTCATATTTGTTGACGTGTGAATCGTGTCATTATACTTATCCACAATATCCTGAATAAAAGATGACCATTGTTGTGAACCGAGTTGTGTGAATTTTTTATATAGTCTCTCTTTTAAGGTACGATTAAAACGTTCAACAACAACTGCCTTCCCTTCATTAAAGGTACTGTATAATGTAATACTGTTATTTTTTAGAAAATTCATAAATGTCTTGTTATAAAACTCTCTACCCTCATCAGTCCACAATTTTTTAGGTTTTCTCTTACTTTTATTAAATATCTGTTGAAAAGCTAACATAAGAGTATTACCTGTTTTGTTTTTTAAAGGGACAACCCACGCATATCTACTCCTCAAATCAATAACGGTTAAAGCATACTTGTACCCCTTATCATTATTGAGTTCAATCAAATCAGCAGACCAGATATAATCAACTTCCTTGGAATAAACTTTCCTTCTCTGAAACTTTGTGAATATTGGTTTATGTAATTCATCAGCTAATTGCTCTTCAGTCTTAATGGCATCATTAGAGCCTATAAGTTTTTTGAATTTCCAAGTCCAAGTTTCAATTTAGCACTAATCATCTTCTTCACGATGAACCTATCAACTTTTTCTCTCAAGGTTGGATTTTGTATCAGAGACAAATTATACAACATTTCTCTATCGGCTTCATGCTTTTCTTCCAACGTTGTGGTATTCCCATAATCAATATCGTGTCTCATGCACACTTCATCAACTCTATTGATTGGTTTACTCCAGGATTTAGGATTGTCTGCCTCATCTAATCTTTTATCCAAGTTTGTGCCTGGACCACAGAAAGAATACCCTGGAAGATGTAATTCCCCTGGTATTCCAGTAGTTGTAAATTTACTTCCTGATAAAAACTTTTGTATATCTCCTCCGAGTTTGTGTTTGGAGATAAATTGATTTTTTTGAACCACACACCGAACATATACCTTTTTGTATAACCCTGTTATTTTTACTTTTAATATATGAAATATTTTTAGTATTAGTTTTCTTTTTACATTTGAGACAATAACTCATTTATTTATGAGAAAAATTCCTGCAGAGTGCAAAAACCTTTTTAGTTTCCAACATGCACATTTGAATCTTAATTTTTAAAACATAAAGAATCCTTAGAAATGCCTTCACTCTCTCCTCCATTTATTTAAGAAAAAAAAATGAAAAACTTGAATTAAAATCCATATCTTGTCGATGCTAATAGTCTTGTCGAAAGTATTGCAAATAGACTTGTCAATTCTTTGTTTTCCTCCTCGGTAGGTTGAGTTATTTTCTGTAATACCACCAATCTTTTTTGAATCTCACTGGTTTCCATATTTTGATATTTATTCATTCTCTCTCTCTTCTCTCTTTCCTCCTTCTCTCTCTTCTCCTTTTCCTCCTTCTCTTTCTTCTCCCTCTCTCTCTTCTCTCTTTCCTCCCTCTCTCTATTCTCTCTTTCCTCCTTCTCTTTCTTCTCCCTCTCTCTCTTCTCTCTTTCCTCCCTCTCTCTATTCTCTCTTTCCTCCTTCTCTCTCTTCTCCTTTTCCTCCTTCTCTTTCTTCTCCCTCTCCTCCTTCTCCTTTTCCTCCTCTTCCCTCTCTTCTTCAACTACTTCCTCATCCCTTACTATCCTTGAATCGTTTACACCCCATAGAATATTATACATATATTCATCAGGATTTCTTGTTATTCCTGTATCCAAAATAATTTTTTACAACAGGAAACCAATAAAATTTCTTTTGAATTTCTAAAAGAGCCTTACCTTTTCTTAACCTTATAATTTTTTCATTATTTAACATTCTAATTAAATCTAAAGTTGTCGGTTTATCAACATCAGCATAATGCCAATCTTTTATTGAAAATACCTCATTCTTATGTTGTAGAACATATTTATTAAAATAACGAATACCCTTTTCTTGAAGGTATGCTTGGACACAGAAATGATAATTTTCTTGAAGCCTTCTTGCTGTCATTTATGTATTAGAAATATATGTTAGAATAATATTATGGCACGAAACACCTCCCCATCTTCCCATAGTTAAATCATTTTGTATTTCCTTACTTATTATATATAATCCTGTTTTTTTCTGTTTTCATGAGATAAACAAGGGCAAAACCATTATTATATTTACCCTTATTAAATTCTTTTATTTGTTGTTTACTAATCGTGGCTCCACAAAACTCATTCTCGATACCAAGTGCATAATATTCTTCCTTACGAGACTGATTTAATTGTTCCAGGTCTTCGAGGTTAATTTTAAATGACCAATTATACCCTAAATCATTCATATCATACCCCCATTGTTCTATTCTCATACAAACGATACGCCCTTCTTCATAAAAATTTATTTTAATTCGAACTGTGAATTCTGTATGACCTGGAGATAATATCAACACTTCTGTATCTTTGGAATACACAGCCGTTTTATTTAAGTATATATATTGTGATAAATCGCTTAATCTCACCAAGTCATTCGCGTCAGTCGGGCTTGGATAATTTTTTAATTTATGAGCATTTTTCATGTTAATATTTTTGTTTATATTATATTTATGTCGTTCAGCCTGTGCCTTTGTATAATAATTTGATAAATCAATATCCAGTTCTTGAGATACACCAAAGATAGAACCATCTTTACCAACATAAGTCATTTATATTAGATTAAAAATAATATCATAAAATTTTTTATTTTTGTTGAGTTTAAATAACACATATAGACATAATTGACCACAACACTTGGAATTTAATTCTTGGACTTGAAATGTTTGATAAACACCATTCTGTAAGAATTTTATGACTTCAACAGGTGGTGGAAGACCAAAACTATCAAAATAATATTTGTCTTGACTATTAAAAATACAAACCCAATGAGAACCGTTCCCATCATTATCTTCTAAGTTCATAATAATATTCTTTGTATCTTTCCGCACATTTGTTAATTCATCTCTCATACAAATAACCACATTATGAATTTTTAATTTCTTACAATATTTGGCAAGTTGTAAATTTGATGTTGTATTCTTTCCAAATTCTTTCAACCACTCATCAATGCTCATTTATTTATTAGAAAGATATAATCCATTACCTCTTTTCGTTAATTTTACACCTGCTTGTGCTATAGAAGAAAGCATATCTCCAACTAACAATCTCGCTTTATCAGGCAGACCTTCAAGTTTTTCAGCAAAATCTACAATTACACCACTTCCACTAATTTGTTTCTCCAACTCTTTGTTATGTCTTTCCAATTCTTTTTGAGCCTGGAGTTGAGCCTTCCTTTCGTTGGCAGTTTTGACCGCTGTTGAAATACCACCCGTCAATGCTCCAACCGCACTTAAACCAGCAAATAAAGGAATTAGAAATGGGAGAAATCCTCCACTCGTCTCTCTTATTGAATATTTTTTCAACATTGGTTTTGTCATTTTAATTTTAAGTGAGCCAGTGTCATTCAAGATTTTAACCTGTTCTCTTGTGAGCAAAACATCAATTCTTACTGCTCCTTTTCTCTGAATTGTATTAACGTTAATCGTACAAGGCTTTTGATTTTGAACACAAGATGATAGTTTATGAAGATTGATTTGATTAACATATACCCCAGTTGGTACTTTGCCACTCATTTATTTAACAAAAAATTATGTGAGACTAATCATCACACCATTATCTGTATTAATCTGCAATTCTGTTTCTTCCAAAAGCAAACAATATGTATCAACTTCTTCACTCTCTCCTCTTTCAATGTATAGGGAAGTATCCACTCGATTAGACTTTATAGTTTCCTTTTGAGCGCTCAGGTCAAACGCATAGATTGTATACAAACTTTTAAATGCTGTCATATCCAAAATAGGTTCTTTATTTCCATTACTTTCACACACCTTTTGGTAAGACTTGTATGCTTCAGCAAAATCATTTTTTCCCAATTAATTTCCAATCTATCTCGTGGATAAAATGTTCCATCTAGAGAAACGTGAAGTTGTTTCACCTTAGCATTATCACTCAATGCATTATTCTTATCAGTCGCAGTATCACCATCTGGCTTTTTAAAAATCATCCACAGATATCGTGGCTTTCCTTCCAGAACACCCAAATTCCACGTGTAAGTAGTTTGGTTGAGTTTAACGTGTTGACATCTTCTTTTGAGGTATGATACACTGAGTGGTTTCTTTGAGTTAAGTCTTCGATTCAACATCTCTTCTGTTTTAAGATTAGGAGTATATTCACTGATATACCAACTCATCTCCTCAATTACAAATTTATTCTGTTCACCAAAAGCACTACCAACACCAAAAAGCAATCTATTTTCATTATCATTCCTTTGTAGTTGAAATCTAATTTTAAGACCATACAGAACTTTATCATAATCACAAAATCCAAATATACCTTTAAGAGGAACTGCCACAGTAAAACTATTTTCTGCTTTTGTATCATCATTATACATTCCTTTCCTTTGAATATATCCAGGGTCTGTGTTTGTTCCCGTTGACATATCAGGAATAAAACCTTCGACAGACCCCTTTCCCATTCTATCACTGAATGTATAGAGTGTAAATTTCATCATTTCAGATACAGCAGAGACATAATCAACCGCTTCAACTTCTTGTGTTCCAATATACAATCGCACACTATCAAACATTTTCCAGAAGAAATCATTTACAAGTGTAGCGTTTGTGTTATTCCCAGCCTTAGTGAATTTAAATTTACACAACAAGAAACTTTCGGAGAGATTCAAATAGGTTTGTTGATTATTTATTTCAAAACTTTTTGTACCATTTGTATTCCAGTCTGTTCCAGTTATTGCATTTACCTTGAAGTAATCTTCTTTTTTAGTGGAGTTTGAGATAATAATAGTATCATCCAAATCATAGATACTATCAATTGCTTCCATACTTGTATTTATTTAGGAAAAAAGATGTTAAAACTTTTGAAACCCTGATCCAAGTATTTGAATTATTTTCTGTCGTTCTTGGGGGACAACTGAGTTTTACCTTTCTTAATTTCTTTTATTGCTTGTAATTTATGAGATTCCTTCTGAGCATCTTTTATACTCTTTACAGCACCTGCTACATTTCCCACAGCAGAAGCAGTTGAACCAATTAGGTCTTTATGTTTAAGAATAGTTGAACCAATACCCATGAGAGTATCAATTATCCCATCTCCTCTAAATTGATGTCCGACACCCTTTTGTCTCTTAGGTTTATAGTATCCTCTACCAAGATACATACCTTCACCCTTGTAGTACGGGGAAAGGAACATCCCATCCCCTGTAATTATTTTATATTTTCCCAACTCGTGTTTCCTCACAATAACCATCGTATTTATTTATTGGAAAACTTCATGTAGGTGAATTCTGATGGATATAACTTCTCCATTAAAAGAAATCACACGATTATCTTGGTCGGTTATCCTAAAATTTACTCTGTGTATGGTTTTTCCTGACACAGGTAGACAAACCAAATTTTTAGGTTCCATATTGAATTTATAACCAATTGGGGTTGAGTATGCGCTGAATGAAAATATTGTATTTGTTTTTTTTCCATCATTATAAGCACCATCAATCAAATCACAGTGAATTAACACCGAATTTATTCCTGAGGATATTTGAATGACATTATCACTGTAAAACGTCCCATTAGTTTCAATCTTTTTTGAGGAGAAACCCAATAACTCTCTAAATGAATTATCAATTGTGAAATCAACCTTGTAGTTATTTTTAACTTTAATCGTTGATTTTGAAGTATGTTTTTGAATGTTTATAACGATATTTTTTGGTTCATCACCCTGTTCTTTCATAAGACGAGCAATTTCGGAAGATATTTGAGAAATCTCGTATGCTCTGGGTGAGACTGTTATCGTTTTGTATCCACTTCCCGGATTATAACTAAACTTGTCATTTTTCTCGGTTATATTAAATAAGGTATTATAAGTTTCCATGGACAATAAAGATGCCTCATATTCTTTTGTTGTGTCAAGTTGTAGTGGGTATGGGAATGAAGATGTGTGGTCGCTTGTTGTGAAATTAAAACTCAGGATTGTGCTTCTCATCTTATTTAATATGAGATAAAATGTCTTTATATTGAGATTTATTAATTATTTTCATGTTTATCAACTGGTCTAAAATGGCTGATGCTTCATTAAAACAATTGTTATTTCCAGCCTTCTTACTGCCTAACAACAATAACAGTCTATTAACTAATTGCGATGGGTCATTTGGAAGAAAACTAATACCTGAACCAAGGATACTTAAAGCCTGAATAATGTGTTTCTCCTTCTCATTCTTCCTACTTTTACCAGAAAGAATAACCTTATAATTTAGAGTGTTCAGCAAATCAATATATACTCTATCATCATTATTTTCCATATCCAATGGTTTATCAATATACTTTGATTCATCCCTCACAGTTGAACCTTGTCTTCCATCTTTTGTGAGAAGAAACATTAATCTCGGAGTTAGTTTAACAGGGGGTTGAGCAGAACTTAAGAACCTTAATTCATCATTAAATATCAATACCTTTTCTTGAACAAGATGAAATATTGCTGGTTGTTCTGTTGGAATGAGTCCTGCTTTGGTTTTTGAATCCGCTGAATATTCATTGTTTTGAACAGCATTCACAATATAATCAGGCGGTTGATTAATCTCTTCCAGTTGTTGAAATAAACCTTCATCATATTCTAATTCTCCAATATGCTCTAATTCTTCCTCCGTCATTTGACTGAAATCTTTTAACATTTGGAGCTTTCTGGGAGTATATTCTACTGTGGGAACTGTGGAAACATCTTTCATTTTTTCTTGGGAAGTTTTTAAAAGTGGTTTAAAAAATTTCTCTTGTTTTCTTTCAAATACTTCTTCGCCCGTTCGTTTCTGTCTGCGTTTCTTCTTTATGTCTTCCTGCTGTTTTACAACTTTTGAAACCAACTCTTGATGTTCCTTAAATCTTCTTGCTCTTTCTTTTGTATCCATTTATTTATTGTAAAATATCATTTAATGAATTGTAAAGATTAACAGGGAAATTTTCCTTTTCTTCATCATTCAAGTAGATGTGTTCAAATAAATCCTTTTCTCTAAATATTTCATCAAATTCTTTATTAACATTAATGCGAGTTGTAATTTCTTCTTCACTAATCCTTGCATCTCTGCTTTTCATACGTTTGCGTTGAGTTTCTTCATCAACATCAAAACCGAATGATAAAATCTTCACCCCGCTCAGATATTTAATAATTTGTCTCGTTCCTTCTGGATTAGTTTCTAATATCCCAACACCACCAGATTTTAGTTTCCTTAACTCACTCTTACAATGTGAATATTTTGTTGTACCAAGAGAAACCTCCTCAAATATTTGTCCTTCATTCCTCAATCGCATATGTTCCTCCACTGAAATATAGTGATAATCTTCACCTTTACTTCTCCAGGTCTTATTGCTCTAGTTGTTGTTGATACAATGCATACCACGGGGTGTTTTTAAGTAAATTTACAATATTCTCATTTGTACTACACAAGAACCTTGATTTATGAAAGTTTTTTCCAGAAGCAGATTTACCCACAAGATTTATAATAATAGTTGTCATTTATATATGTAATTGTTTATAAAACAAAAAATATATCCCTTAATATCTCATCTTGTTTCACAACAATATATTTATATTTTTCAGTCGTGTGCTTCATGTAATCCTCAAATTTCTTTTTACTACATAATGTAGAACAATTATCTCTCCAAAAATTATTGATATCTATTGAATTTAACTTGAATAAAATAAAAGTATTAGCATTGTTTCTGATGGAACGACGAGGAAGTTGAAAGTACGATTGACTAAGATAAATACAATTACAAGAAGAATGTCTCCCTCTTGTGTAGTAGCTGTCCATTACCGTTTGGTTTCTCTCATTAACACAATCATCAAAGATAACGAGGTTCTTTTTTGATTTATCCAAATCTTGGGGAGACGGTATATCATCCGTATTATCACTAAGAATACAAGTTATAAGATTTGATTTCTTTTTACATCTCTGTGTATCACAAAATAGTTGAATTATATCTTCAATGTTATAATCATTTAGGTTTTTTTGACGTTTAAATAAACCGATTATATCTTCTTTTTGAAGACCAGCATTAAAACCTTGTGAGAGTAGTTGATACTCTGGTTGAAAACTCGACTTTGTGAAAATTATTAAATTATCATAATCTAAAAAGTTGGGAGTGAGGAGCATTTTTAAAAGTAAGCAGGTTTTTCCACATCCACTTGAACCAACTATGAGACATCTTAATGAATTTGGGAGATTTTTATGGTTGTTAAATTTTATCTTATTTTCCCAAATAGGTAAAAAATCATTCATTTATATATTTGAAAAACAGGTTATTTAATTTATTATTGGCTTTTTTAGAAACTCTATATTTTATCCTAAGTTCAGGTTTAATTTCAAGATAATCCATTATTTTATTTATGCAATATCTTGTGTTGATATTTCCCTGAAAATTACATCCATGAATAATATACAACAACAATCCTTTGAACATTTCTCTTATACGTTCAGTTTCTTCCCTTGTAAGGAAAGGTGTGTTATCACCCTCATACTTTACATTCATTTCTCTAATCAATCTTGTAAAGTAATTCATTTTTGGTGTAAATCTAAAAGAATTATTTTCCTTTTTATATTTTTTATTATCATTAATTAGAAGATAATCACAGAATATACATTGTTTATAGGCTTTTGACTCTGTGTTTAATCCCCGTCTTTCACACGCAGGACAATTCTCAAATTTGTCATAAGGAGAATCAGGAAAGTCTAGCATATTTATAAAGTAAAACTTTACTTAAACTGAAATTCATCTATACTTTCAGTTGTATATTACCATCGATATCGATATACTTTTTTTCATTATCAGATTCAACGACAACATTTTTTATATTAAAGGTAATTTTAAAATTATCGTTAACTACTATTGAACGAAATGTCATTTCACCTGACATATTAACATCCTTTATTTCATCAGGATTTACATCTTTAGGGTTGTTGAAAAAAATACAAATTTCTCCTTGCATATTACAGATGGTCTTATCTTTTCTTTCTAAAGCTTCATCCATAAGGTTTTTGTTCTTTGATACTTTTTCTTGTTTCATTGCTTTTTCTAGTTTTGAATATATTACTAGAAGGAGAGGAGAAACTTTTGTTAGAGATACTTTAATTGATGTTCTACCAGGTATACTAAAAGCCCTTCCACTGAAGGAAATTGAAGAACTCATATTATTTACCATAATAGTTTTTATCCAATAGTTGTTATATTTATCTTTGTTCAATTTTACATCCTTGACATATTTCTCAGTATCTTTAACAGATGAAGAGATTGATTGAAACTTGTCTTTTGTGTCTTGAAACATTGTATTTATTAAGTGAAAAAGTTGGAGGATAAAATGTTTTTAAGCACAGATTCACCTATAAATTAAACGAAATTTTCATCAAGAAAATTTTGGTTAAAGCAAAGTTTTATTCTATAAATATGGTGAATACAACGTACTGCGATGTTTGTAATCACGAATATAAACATTATAGAAAACACCTCCGAACCAACAAACACACATTTAATCTATTTCATCAAATATCTCCTCTTGAGTTGGAAAGAAAACATTGTGATATCTGTTCAAAGGATGTTTTGAAGAGTAGTTATAATAAACATCTTCAATCACAAAAACACAAGAAAAATGAGTTTAAAGTAAAGGGAGACTATTATATTAAAAACACTGATGGGGCATTTAAAGGGCATATAAAAATAAGGATTTTTCAATTTGGAGAACCCGGTCCATCATCAATAGCTGAATCAATTGAAATAGTGAAACCCGATGTTGAAAAATTTATTAAAAAGACATTAAAAGAAATGAAAACTTTAAAGTTTTATATGGGAGTGAAAATGAATATGAAAAGACAAGATGAAGAACATACTCCTTATATGAGAACAGGTCTTCATTTTATAACATCATTTCAAGATTTTTTGAATAGTGGGGTTTATGAAGAACTATCAAGACAAGAGGAGGATGTTGATAATACAGTGGTAGGAAGTGGATTCAATATTAAAAAAATCATCTTTTTAGATATACACATTCTAAAATCAAACCCTCTTAAAGCTTCTTCTTATATTGAATTACCAAAAGAAATAAAACGAAAGAAGGCAGTTGTTAATATTAAGAACAATGATAATAAATGTTTTCTCTGGTCTGTTCTTGCTCACTTTCATCCACCAAAATGTAATTCAGAAAGAGTAAAACAATATATGAAATATGAGAATACCTTGGACATTAAAGATTTTAAATTCCCAATGCCACTAACAGATATTCCTAAATTTGAGAAAAAGAATAATCTTTCTTTTAATGTATATGGATTAACGGATACAAACAAAGTTCAAATATTAAAAATTTCAAACAACTATAAAAATGAAGAAACACACATTGACCTTTTATATTTTAGTGTTGGAAAGAATTCACATTACACATACATCAATAATTTATCAAGATTAATCTCTTCTCAGGTATTCAGAACAGCAAACAAAATATATCCTTGTAAGCGATGTCTTAATTCATTTCATACAAAAGAACGATTAGAACAACATTCAAAATATTGTAGTAATCATAAATCAGCTGTAATTACAATGCCTGAACCTGGTGAAAAGATTTATTTTGAAGATTATAATAAATCTATCATGCACCCATTTGTGATATACGCTGATTTTGAATGTATCCTTAAAAAGATAAATACTGCTTCTCCTAATCCAAAAGAACCATATACAAATAAATATCAAAAACATATTCCTTGTGGTTTCTGTTATTATATCAAATCATCTGTTGGAGAAAAGTATAACAAACTTGAACATTATCGTGGAAAAAATGCTTCACAAGAGTTTGTAAAACGATTAGAAAAGGATTGTATAAGACTCACTAAATTAATGAAAGAAACAAATGAACCGATGAAATTAACCAAAGAAGAAAAATTAGAATTTAGAATGAACAATATCTGTCATATTTGTGAGGGGGAAATTAAGGAGTCTAAAGTTAGAGACCATTGTCATCTTACTGGTAAATATAGAGGTCCCGCTCATTCCTGTTGTAATCTTAATTATAAATTACCTTCTTTTATTCCAGTCTTTCTTCACAACAGCGCCAACTATGATACACATCTATTTATAAATGAACTTTCAAAAACACCAGGGAATATTTCTGCCATAACAAACACAAGTCAAAAGTATATTTCATTTTCAAAAATGATATTCACAAAACCTTTAACTCGTATTAGGTTTCTAGATTCTTACAAGTTTATGGGAACACCACTAGCTTACCTCGCATCAAATCTCAGCTCCACGGACTCTTTTCCAAATCTTAATTCATTCTTTCCAAAAGAGGAAATTCTCACTAAAGAGGAAATTCAGATTAAAGAGACAATTCAAAGTAAAGAGGAAACTCTAATTAATGAAGAAATTCTAACTGAAGATGAAATTCTAATTATAAAGAAAATTCGAACTAAAGAGGAAATTCAGATTAAAGATGAAATTCTGATTAAAGAAGGAATTCTTACGAGAGAGGAAATTCAAACAAGGAATGAAATTCAAAGTAAAGAGAAAATTCTTACAAGTAAGGGAATTTATCCTGATGATTATATGGATTCATTTATGAGATTTAAAGAAACACAACTTCCTTCAAAAGAAAGTTTCTATAATAACCTTTATGAAGAAGAGATAAGTGATAAGGAATATAAACACGCACAAGAAATATGGAAAATATTTAAGATAAAGAACCTTGGAGAATATCATGATTTATATCGAAAAACAGATGTTTTATTTTTAGCTGATGTGTTTGAGGCTTTTAGAACACTCTGTCATAATAAAAATTGTTATGGATTAGACCCTGCCCACTATTTCACAGCTCCTGGTTTAGCTTGGAGTGCAATGTTGAAAATGACAAAACAAGATATAGATTTAATCAGTGATGTTGATATGCTTTTGATGATTGAGAAGTCCAAGAGAGGTGGAATATCACAAGTATGTTCAAAAAGATATGCGAAAGCAAATAATAAATATCTCCCAAATTATGATAGTGAAAAAGATAGTAATTATTTGATGTATTTTGATGCTAATAATTTGTATGGATGGGC
>NW_028222130.1:40000-45000 GCF_056783735.1 Eptatretus burgeri
CCTTGGCAGTGATATTCATGTCTCTGCTGGCTGCGAGTCAGAGGTCAATAGACGTCTGGGTTGGGCCTGGGGAGTCATGGATTCACTGGATCATGGGGTGTGGCGCTGCCGGTACCTGTGCGGGAGGACGAAAGTCCGAGTCTTCAGGTCCTTGGTACTTCCAGTCTTGCTCTATGGGTGCGAGACTTGGACTCTGACCAAGGATCTGAGATGGAGACTTAATTCCTTTAGTACCAGGTGTCTTCGGAGAATCCTTGGCTATCGCTGGTCGGATTTTGTGTCCAACGAGCGGTTGCTGAGAGAGACTCGGATGAGATTTGTTACCTGCATAGTCCGTGAGCGTCAGTTGCGGCTGTATGGACATGTGGCTCATTTTCCTGATGCTGATCCTGCTCACCAGATTCTCTCAGCGAGGGAGTCTCATGAGTGGAGGAGGCCAGTGGGCCGAACACGTGCCTCATGGTTGCAGCAGGTTGACCACCATCTCAAGGAGATGGGGATGGGCCTGGCATCTGCCTGGGGGATGGCCAGACGGAGGCCCCTGGAGTACCGACGGAAAGTGGACGCAGCGACGCGCTGTTCTGGCACATGCTCCCATACCTGATATATATATATATATATATATATATATATATATACACACATATATATATACACACATATATATATATATATATATATATATATATATATATATATATATATATATATATATATATATATATATATATATATATATATATATATCTGTATATATATATATTGTTACGTTTGTGGGGGGGGGGTATGCATTCAAAGGGTAATTAGGATGTTTAATTAGGTATGCCATGCTGTTCGAGTTTACCAGGATCTCAATGTAATAAGTAGCAATTCAGTGGTGATAAGTTGTCTAGTAAATGTTCATTTCTTCAAGGGGGAAATGATAAATGTCACGTAATTAGATAGGGACACGGGATAGGGTAAGTGTGTCTGCGTAGACCCCTTTTGGTATTCTCTGAAGACTGGCCGTGACGTCACAGGACAGTGCAGCGGATGGCTCCGCCCCGTGAGCACGATTGGCGGAAGGCGATGGCGGTGGGCCAATAAACAGCTCGATTGGGAGTGACGAAGACAGAAGGATAAAAAGGTTCTGTTCGGGGTAGAAAAGGAAGAAGAAGAAGATTACAACCAGAACGATCGTGTTTTTTTGGTGTAGAAGCTGTGGCGGCAATGAGCGTCCTGGTTGTTGTGCTGAGTCGATCGTGTTCTTGATCGTGCCTGGGAGCCTTGCCGAGCCTCGTGCCTCGCTTTGGTTGGCTCTGGGGTTCTGCTGACTCGGAGTACGGGGTCGGACCTGCCTCCCTCTCCTGCTCGCGGCTTGGTGCTGGAGCTGGTTCCCTGGCGGCTGTGGGCGGACTTGGGCCAGGACCAGGAGGTCGACAGCACCGCGGTTTCTTCTGCCCCCCCCCCCCCCTGGCGAGAGCAAGGCCGGCTCGTCCGGCGCCGATCCAGGGACAGTTGCGTCCACACCACGGTCCAGCCTGACCACCAGAGATAGCTACGTTTTGTGTGTGTGTGTGTGTGTGTGTGTGTGTGTGTGTGTGTGTGTGTGTATGTGTGTGTGTGTGTGTGTGTGTTTGGCGCCTTCGAGGGATTGAGAACTGTATATTCATTGGAATTGTCTGTGTTTTTCCCCACGCCCGATCCCACACCATCCCGTCGAATCGCCCCGGATCCCTCTTCTTGCCGAGTCTTGTTATTTCTGGTAATTATAAAAAACAAATAAACATCATCAACTCAGTGAAAAGTGACTCGTGCCACCTTCCTCGTCCCGTTTGCGGGAGAGCGATTAGAACCGCCATGTTTGGGTTATAAACAAATAAATCGCCTCCATCGTTTCGGCTCATTCTTCGTTGGCGGGACTGTTCAAGTCCCGTGGACGTCACATTGGTGTCAGGGTGTTGGATGTTCGAACCCCTCTAAATTATATACCAGGATTAAAATCTCGCCACGAATTGGAATCTAAAATTACTTCAGAAAAGCGCGCGTGCGCGGGAAAATTTTGGCAGGATTTTTCAAATTTAAATTAATTGGCTGCAAACGGGACTTCTGCACCATGGCGGATGTGCAGATGATTGAGGAGGAAGGCCACGTGTCTGGCAGCGAGTCGGGGGAAGAGGGGAGAGACGGGGGTAGGGTTGGAACCTCCCCCATTCCGAGCGTGGACCGTGCTTCATCGCCCGTAACGGGGCCGGCAGCGCCGGAAACCGGTGCGATGACGATCCAGACACTGTTGGAACGTTTAATAGCGGACATGACGGTACAAATGACAAATCAATTCGTGACACAGAGGGCAGAAATGACGGCACAAATGGAAAATCAATTCGTGACACAGAGGGCAGAAATGACGGCACAGGGGGCAGAAATGACGGCACAAATGGAAAATCAATTCGTGACACAGAGGGCAGAAATGAGGGCACAAATGGAAAATCAATTCGTGACACAGAGGGCAGAAATGACGGCACAAATGGAAAATCAATTCGTGACACAGAGGGCAGAAATGATGGCACAGAGGGCAGAAATGACAGCACAGAGGGCAGAAATGACGGCACAAATGGCAAAAATGACGGCACAGGGGGCAGAAATGACAGATCAATTGGGGGAAATGGGGGAACAGTTGGGTGCACGGATTGATTTAATGAGGGATGAATTGGGGGAAAAGATGGAGAAAATGAAAACTGAGATGCAGGAGTGTGTGGATGTTAAATTGGGGGAAATACAAAGTAAATTCGAGGATAGATTGGAGGAAACAAAGGTAGAAATTACATTGGAGGGGGAAAATATACGGAAAAAATTGGTAAATAAAATTGATGCCACGAACATTCGGGTTGATAAAGTGGATGAAAGCCTGGAACGTCATCGTGCCTGTGTGGATGCTCGTATGCAGCTGCAAGTTGAAGAGTGGGGAGAGCTGAGGAAGCAAGGGATGAATTTGGCGGAGGAGGTAAAAGGATTGGAGGCTCGTTTGGACGAACAAGATAAAATTATGAGCCAAGATGAAGTCTTGGATAAAGGCCTGGTAGAGCCGTCTTTTGTAAGTAAAGTGTCCGGGTTGGTTGAGGAGCAGCTACAAACTCGCGACGGAGCCTTGGAGGAGGTTGTGCGGGCCCAGAAGATCCTGCGGGAAGAGGTGAATCGGTCCATTCAACGTTTGGAACAGGAGGCAAAATTGACCCATGAGACCCCCACCACAAAACATCTTTGGCCACAGTGGGCTCCGAAATTGGATACGCAGCCACAAGGGTGTTTGATCCCTGGGCTGGATTCGGACAAGGGAGAAACTGAGAAGCGGGCCACCGTAAAAGTGATCCCCCTGGTAAATTTTGACGGGTCAGGGAGCGTTGAAGCTTTTCTGACGCAATTTGAGTGCATTTCCCGACTAAACGGGTGGAATGAGCAGGAACGTACAGTGAATTTGGTGGCAACGTTGCGGGGACCAGCCGCAGACGTGTTAAACGTGATCGCGGAGGGGATGTTGACCAGCTCCCACATTTGCGAGGCGTTGAGCCGTCGGTTTGGGTTCGCGGCAAACTGTGATCTGGTGCGGGCTCAGCTCCAGCACCGCAGATTAAAGCCGGGTGAGACAGTGCAGGAGCTGGCACAGGACATTTACCAATCAGTCAGGATCGCGTATCGGGACCTTACAGTGGAGGCGTGGGACAGACTGGCACTAGAGAAATTTTTAGCTGCTCTTCCGGACCCTGAGGTCCGAGCGCTAGTGGAGCTACAGGATCCACCCACTGTTCACCGAGCGGCCGAGTGCGCAGCCAGGCTGGCCTCGTGGAGTCGGCCGGGTCGGGTGCCCGAGAGGCCATCGGTGACGATCCGACAGGCGGAGATCCAGGATCAGGGAGGGGGGCTGGGAGAAATTGGCATTACCCAAATGTTTCAGGAAATTTGCCAGAAACTGTCAAGTTTGATAAGGGGTAATTCGGTAGTTGGTGCGCCAAAGCGGCGGGGTCCAGCCCAGCCAATAGAGCAATTTGATTATGGCCGAGGGGGTCGGAACCGGAAGAGACATTTCACCGATACTCACGGGGGCCTTTTATGGGGAGTTGTTTCCGGTGCGGGCGAAGAGGACACATGCAACGATATTGCCGGTACCCGGCGATGGAGGGACTCTCCAATAGACTTTTAGACTCGGAGAGGGTGAATCCTCCTGCTGAACCGCCAGGTCTATCCGAGATGCCCTTTCATAGGTCGGGTCCGGAGATCACTGTCGGGGGTTCGGGAGACTAGATCGGGCTGAGCATATAGGGCCATGCATGGCTGGTGAGATTGTGGCGAAGTGCCCTCCTTTGGTGAAAAAAAAAAAATGAATTGTGGGAAAATTGGCATGGGTTTGTAAGTTCTGCTGGGTTTTAGAGTGACAATCGGGACAGTGGGTAATTGGAAACAAAGCGGGCACGAGTGGCTGTCCAATGGCTGGTGCGTGGATCGGGTGAGAAGTGCTGTGTGAGTTGTTTTAAGTGAAGAAGTGAAATGTATGGTGCACACAGTGTTTTTTATTGGGCATGGTGTGGCAACAGGGAAGGTCATGGTCGGTGAAGTGTTAGAAATGAAGGTGTCACATGTAAGGCCGATGGGGTGGGAGAGTCATGTGGGTTTTGTGGGTGGGGATGATGTGCTTGTCCACAGGGATCGCTGAAGCTCACGGTGAGCGGGAATTGCAACCCCCTTCAAGGAGATTCACCCCTGGTGGCTAATGGTGACAGTGTCTGGAGGCAACTGGGAGAGGGTCTGGTTGGGCAACCAAGGCGGGTAGGACCTTGGTGACCCAGGAAGGCCAGAGGAGCCAGTGAGACCCCTTCCAGAGTGTTGTACGGGATTAGAGCTGATGGCTACTAGGGGGGAGGGAATCAAAGGGAGCGGGGCGGAGAAACGTCCGGGTTGGACTAAAGCTTACCTGTGGGCATGGTTGCACCTGAGACGCCCCCATCATCTTGTGGTAACCCACCCCA
>NW_028222130.1:50000-68761 GCF_056783735.1 Eptatretus burgeri
GGGATGACTTTGGTGTTCCTTGGAACTCTCTGTCTTGTATGGAACTAAACCTTCAAGTTGATGAACTGGATTCAAACCTCTTATCTATTGAGGTAAGATTTTTTATTTTCCTATTTTCAAACTTTGATTGAAGCATACTCATTTAATAATTAAATAACTTAATTAATACATTATTATTTTCTCTCACAGGAAATTGTGTCTGAAATACGAAATGAAAATACTGCTTTTGCTACAACTTGGGGCGAAATTGTTGGCTTGGTTGAAGACCTTATGAGCGACCAAGACCCACAGAACGAGTTCGTCCTTGATGACCCAACCAAAGAGTTATACCTTGGAGACCAGCAAAATCCTGAAAAAGAGTTTTACAGCAATAGTACTCATTGTGAGTTATCAAGACAATACCCACTGAACAAGTTATACCTTGATGAGCCAGAATACAAGTTTTACCTTGGAGACTCACAAATTTTGAAAAATCAGTAAATGAGTTCTGCCTTGATGGTTTAAATAACTACCTTGGAGACTCAGGAAAAGGGTTCTGCCAAGATGGTTCTAAATATGGGGCCTACCTTGGAGACTCACAAATTTTAAAAAATCAGTAAATGAGTTCTGCCTTGATGGTTTAAATAACTACCTTGGAGACTCAGGAAAAGGGTTCTGCCAAGATGGTTCTAAATATGGGGCCTACCTTGGAGACTCACAAATTTTGAAAAAATCAGTAAATGAGTTCTGCCTTGATGGTTTAAATAACTACCTTGGAGACTCAGGAAAAGGGTTCTGCCAAGATGGTTCTAAATATGGGGCCTACCTTGGAGACTCACAAATTTTGAAAAATCAGTAAATGAGTTCTGCCTTGATGGTTTAAATAACTACCTTGGAGACTCAGGAAAAGGGTTCTGCCAAGATGGTTCTAAATATGGGTCCTACCTTGGAGACTCACAAATTTTGAAAAAATCAGTAAATGAGTTATCCTTAAGAGACTTTGTAAGTTGGTTTTACTTTGAATACTTGAAATGTGGGTTCTGGATTGATAACTCACAATGTGATACATATCTTGGAAACTCAACGGGAATGTGGTTATACCTTGAAGACTTGGAAAGTTGGGTTTATGTTGGACACTTGAAACTTTTTTGGGGGCTTTTATTTATTTATTTATTTATTTATTATTATTATTATTTTATTTATTTATATTTTGGAGACTTTTGGAGTTGCTATCACTCTTTGGGATCTAAACCTATCGATGTAGTTCTTTGTCGGATGGTGCTTGATGGGAGCAAGATCAAGAAAGTTCTGGGAAGAAAGTGCAGGCTTACTCCCCCTTTTTACGTCATCAAACCTGAAAGCCTTAAAAGACAGAATTGGAAGAAGAGAAAAAAAAACGTAAAATATATATATATATATATATATATATATATATATATATATATATATATATATATATATATATATATATATATATATATATATATATATATATATATATATATATATATATATATATATATAGGTGGAAATCTCATTTTGAAAAAGACTGTGTTGGGTGAGGATTGAGTTGGGGTTGAGATTTTGAATGTGAGGGTTGGGGTTGAGATTTTGAATGTGAGGGTTGGGACACACACACATACACATCAACAAACAAAAGTTAAGCCTTGACTATTCAGTTGAGGATTCTGTGTTTGGGGTTCACAGATCTAAGAACGTCCCCCTTGACACACATTATATACTGTTATACACCTCGGACTTGGCCCTCGAGTGTCCACAACGGTGTATAGTAGGAGGGAGTGAAGCGCCAACCTATTGCTCCCATTGCACACACACACACACACACACACAAACAAAAGTTAAGCCTTGACTATTCAGTTGAGGATTCTGTGTTTGGGGTTCACAGATGTAAGAACGTCCACCCCTTGACACACATTATATACTGTAATACACCTCGGACTTGTCCTCGAGTGTCCACAAAGGTGTATTATCTGCTTAGTTTTGTCTTTTGTAATTCCTGTGAATAAAATGAACCTAAAATCTCTTCCCCTTCCAAATCATATATTTTATAAGTCCAAGGAACTGTATCTATTACATCAACAATTTTAAAAAGTTCTTTCGTCCATCGTTCAGTAAAACCCTTTTCAAAAAGAAATATTCTAATTGAACACCTAGTCAATGAACAGCTAAAAATCAAGTCAATGAAAAGAAAGAAAGAATCACAATTGAACATCCACTCAATGAACTGTTAATATTATAATTGAACACCTACTCAATGAACTGTTAATATTCTAATTGAACACCTACTCAATGAACTGTTAATATTCTAATTGAACACCTACTCAATGAACTGTTAATATTCTAATCAATGAAAAGAAAGAAAGAATCCTAATTGAACACCTACTCAATGAACTGTTAATATTCTAATTGAACACCTACCCATCAAGTCAATGAAAAAGATAGAAAAGAATCAAGATGAACACCTAGTTAATGAACAGAAAGAAAGAATCCATATGAACACCTACCCAATGAAAAAGAAATAATCTAATCAATAAACTGTTAATATTCCAATTGAACACCTAGTTAATGAACTGTTAATATATTCTAATTAAACACCTAGTTAATGTACAGAAAGAATCCATATGAACACCTACTCAATGAAAAAGAAATATTCTAATCAATGTACAGAAAGAAAGAATCCTAATTGAACATCTACTCATCTAATCAATGAAAAGAAAGAAAGAATCACAATTGAACATCTACTCAATAAACTGTTAATATATTCTAATTGAACACCTAATCAATAAACTGTTAATATATTCCAATTGAACACCTAGTTAATGTACAGAAAGAAAGAATCCATATGAACACCTACTCAATGAACAGCTAAAAATCAAGTCAATGAAAAAGAAAGAAAAGAATCAAGATGAACACCTAGTTAATGAACAGAAAGAAAGAATCCATATGAACACCTAGTTAATGTACAGAAAGAAAGAATCCATATGAACACCAAGTCAATGAAAAGAAAGAAAGAATCCTAATTGAACACCTAATCAATAAACTGTTAATATATTCCAATTGAACACCTACTCAATGAACAGAAAGAAAAGAATCAAGATGAACACCTACTAATCAAGTCAATGAAAAGAAAAAAAGAATCAAGATGAACACCTACTAATCAAGTCAATGAAAAGAAAAAAAAAGAATCAAGATGAACACCTACTAATCAAGTCAATGAAAAAGAAAGAAAAGAATCAAGATGAACACCTAGTTAATGAACAGCTAAAAATCAAGATGAACACCTAGTTAATGAACAGAAAGAAAGAATCCATATGAACACCTAGTTAATGTACAGAAAGAAAAGAATCAAGATGAACACCTAGTTAATGTACAGAAAGAAAGAATCAAGATGAACACCTACTCAATGAACAGCTAAAAATCAAGTCAATGAAAAAGAAAGAAAAGAATCAAGATGAACACCTAGTTAATGAACAGAAAGAAAGAATCCATATGAACACCTAGTTAATGTACAGAAAGAAAGAATCCATATGAACACCAAGTCAATGAAAAGAAAGAAAGAATCCTAATTGAACACCTAATCAATAAACTGTTAATATATTCCAATTGAACACCTACTCAATGAACAGAAAGAAAAGAATCAAGATGAACACCTACTAATCAAGTCAATGAAAAGAAAAAAAGAATCAAGATGAACACCTACTAATCAAGTCAATGAAAAGAAAAAAAAGAATCAAGATGAACACCTACTAATCAAGTCAATGAAAAAGAAAGAAAAGAATCAAGATGAACACCTAGTTAATGAACAGCTAAAAATCAAGATGAACACCTAGTTAATGAACAGAAAGAAAGAATCCATATGAACACCTAGTTAATGTACAGAAAGAAAAGAATCAAGATGAACACCTAGTTAATGTACAGAAAGAAAGAATCAAGATGAACACCTAGTTAATGAACAGCTAAAAATCAAGTCAATGAAAAAAGAAAGAAAAGAATCAAGATGAACACCTACTAATCAAGTCAATGAAAAAGAAAGAAAAGAATCAAGATGAACACCTAGTTAATGAACAGAAAGAAAGAATCCATATGAACACCTACTCAATGAAAAAGAAAGAAAGAATCCATATGAACACCTAGTTAATGAACTGTTAATATTCTAATTGAACACCTACTCAATGAAAAGAAAGAAAGAATCCTAATTGAACATCTACTCATCTAATCAATGAAAAGAAAGAAAGAATCCTAATTGAACACCAAGTCAATGAAAAAGAAAGAAAGAATCCTAATTGAACACCTACTCAATGAACTGTTAATATTCTAATTGAACACCTACTCATCTAATCAATGAACTGTTAATATATTCTAATTGAACACCTACTCAATGAACTGTTAATATATTCTAATTGAACACCTACTCAATGAACAGAAAGAAAAGAATCAAGATGAACACCTAGTTAATGTACAGAAATAAATATTCTAATCAATGAACTGTTAATATATTCTAATTGAACACCTACTCATCTAATCAATGAACTGTTAATATATTCTAATTGAACACCTACTCAATGAACTGTTAATATATTCTAATTGAACACCTACTCATCTAATCAATGAACTGTTAATATATTCTAATTGAACACCTACTCATCTACTCGATGAAAAAAGAAATAATCTAATCAATGAACTGTTAATATATTCTAATTGAACACCTAGTTAATGAACAGAAAGAAAAGAATCAAGATGAACACCTAGTTAATGAACAGCTAAAAATCTAGATGAACACCTACTCAATGAACTGATAATATTCTAATTGAACACCTACTTATCTACTCAATGAAAAAGATATATTCTAATCAATGAACTGTTAATATATTCTAATTGAACACCTACTCAATGAACAGAAAGAAAGAATCACAATTGAACATCTACTTATCTAATCAATGAACTGTTAATATATTCTAATTGAACACCTACTCAATGAACTGTTAATATATTCTAATTGAACACCTACCCATCAAGTCAATGAAAAAGAAAGAAAAGAATCAAGATGAACACCAAGTTAATGTACAGAAAGAAAGAATCCATATGAACACCTAATCAATAAACTGTTAATATATTCTAATTGAACACCTACTCATCTAATCAATGAAAAGAAAGAAAGAATCCTAATTGAACACCTACTTATCTAATCAATGAACTGTTAATATTCTAATTGAACACCTACTCATCAAGTCAATGAAAAAGAAAGAAAAGAATCAAGATGAACACCAAGTTAATGTACAGAAAGAAAAGAATCAAGATGAACACCTACTCAATGAACAGCTAAAAATCAAGATGAACACCTAGTTAATGAACAGCTAAAAATCAAGATGAACACCTAGTTAATGTACAGAAAGAAATATTCTAATCAATGAACTGTTAATATATTCTAATTGAACACCTAGTTAATGAACAGAAAGAAAAGAATCAAGATGAACACCTAGTTAATGAACAGCTAAAAATCAAGTCAATGAAAAAAGAAAGAAAAGAATCAAGATGAACACCTACTAATCAAGTCAATGAAAAAGAAAGAAAAGAATCAAGATGAACACCTAGTTAATGAACAGAAAGAAAGAATCCATATGAACACCTACTCAATGAAAAAGAAAGAAAGAATCCATATGAACACCTAGTTTATGAACTGTTAATATTCTAATTGAACACCTACTCAATGAAAAGAAAGAAAGAATCCTAATTGAACATCTACTCATCTAATCAATGAAAAGAAAGAAAGAATCCTAATTGAACACCAAGTCAATGAAAAAGAAAGAAAGAATCCTAATTGAACACCTACTCAATGAACTGTTAATATTCTAATTGAACACCTACTCATCTAATCAATGAACTGTTAATATATTCTAATTGAACACCTACTCAATGAACTATTAATATATTCTAATTGAACACCTACTCAATGAACAGAAAGAAAAGAATCAAGATGAACACCTAGTTAATGTACAGAAAGAAATATTCTAATCAATGAACTGTTAATATATTCTAATTGAACACCTACTCATCTAATCAATGAACTGTTAATATATTCTAATTGAACACCTACTCAATGAACTGTTAATATATTCTAATTGAACACCTACTCATCTAATCAATGAACTGTTAATATATTCTAATTGAACACCTACTCATCTACTCGATGAAAAAAGAAATAATCTAATCAATGAACTGTTAATATATTCTAATTGAACACCTAGTTAATGAACAGAAAGAAAAGAATCAAGATGAACACCTAGTTAATGAACAGCTAAAAATCTAGATGAACACCTACTCAATGAACTGATAATATTCTAATTGAACACCTACTTATCTACTCAATGAAAAAGATATATTCTAATCAATGAACTGTTAATATATTCTAATTGAACACCTACTCAATGAACAGAAAGAAAGAATCACAATTGAACATCTACTTATCTAATCAATGAACTGTTAATATATTCTAATTGAACACCTACTCAATGAACTGTTAATATATTCTAATTGAACACCTACCCATCAAGTCAATGAAAAAGAAAGAAAAGAATCAAGATGAACACCAAGTTAATGTACAGAAAGAAAGAATCCATATGAACACCTAATAAATAAACTGTTAATATATTCTAATTGAACACCTACTCATCTAATCAATGAAAAGAAAGAAAGAATCCTAATTGAACACCTACTTATCTAATCAATGAACTGTTAATATTCTAATTGAACACCTACTCATCAAGTCAATGAAAAAGAAAGAAAAGAATCAAGATGAACACCAAGTTAATGTACAGAAAGAAAAGAATCAAGATGAACACCTACTCAATGAACAGCTAAAAATCAAGATGAACACCTAGTTAATGAACAGCTAAAAATCAAGATGAACACCTAGTTAATGTACAGAAAGAAATATTCTAATCAATGAACTGTTAATATATTCTAATTGAACACCTAGTTAATGAACAGAAAGAAAAGAATCAAGATGAACACCTAGTTAATGTACAGAAAGAAATATTCTAATCAATGAACTGTTAATATATTCTAATTGAACACCTACTCATTTAATCAATGAACTGTTAATATATTCTAATTGAACACCTACTCAATGAAAAAGAAAGAAAAGAATCAAGATGAACACCAAGTCAATGAAAAAGAAAGAAAAGAATCAAGATGAACACCTACTTATCTAATCAATGAAAAGAAAGAAAGAATCCTAATTGAACACCTAATCAATGAACTGTTAATATATTCCAATTGAACACCCACTCAATGAACAGAAAGAAAAGAATCAAGATGATCACCTACTAATCAAGTCAATGAAAAAGAAAGAAAAGAATCAAGATGAACACCTACTCAATGAACAGTTAATATATTCTAATTGAACACCTACTCAATGAACTGTTAATATTCTAATTGAACACCTACTCAATGAACTGTTAATATTCTAATTGAACACCTACTCAATGAAAAGAAAGAAAGAATCCCAATTGAACACCTAGTTAATGAACTGTTAATATATTCTAATTGAACACCTACTCATCTAATCAATGAAAAGAAAGAAAGAATCCTAATTGAACATCTACTCATCTAATCAATAAAAAGAAAGAAAAGAATCAAGATGAACACCTAGTTAATGAACAGCTAAAAATCAAGATGAACACCTACTCAATGAACAGTTAAAAATCAAGTCAATGAAAAAGAAAGAAAAGAATCAAGATGAACACCTACTCAATAAACAGAAAGAAAGAATCCTAATTGAACACCTAGTTAATGAACAGCTAAAAATCAAGATGAACACCTAATCAATGAACTGTTAATATATTCCAATTGAACACCTACTCAATGAACAGCTAAAAATCTAGATGAACACCTACTCAATGAACAGCTAAAAATCAAGTCAATGAAAAAGAAAGAAAAGAATCAAGATGAACACCTAGTTAATGAACAGCTAAAAATCAAGTCAATGAAAAAGAAAGAAAAGAATCAAGATGAACACCTACTCAATGAAAAAGAAAGAAAGAATCCTAATTGAACACCTAGTTAATGAACAGCTAAAAATCAAGATGAACACCTACTCAATGAACAGCTAAAAATCAAGTCAATGAAAAAGAAAGAAAAGAATCAAGATGAACACCTAGTTAATGAACAGCTAAAAATCAAGATGAACACCTACTCAATGAAAAGAAAGAACCCAATGAATACCTTTCTTTTCCCTCATATCTATTTACTTTTTCTTGTTAAAAAAGCTTTTTTTCCTAAATAATTCACGTTTTTATCAAGAAAATATAAGCTAAAAATAAAAAGTGAATTCACCAATTTTTTAATTAAAACCAAAAAATTGGTGAATTCACTTTTTATTTTTAGCTTATATTTTCTTGATAAAAACGTGAATTATTTAGGAAAAAAGGCTTTTTTAACAAGAAAAAGTAAATAGATATGAGGGAAAAGAAAGGTATTCATTGGGTTCTTTCTTTCATTGAGTAGGTGTTCATCTTGATTTTAGCTGTTCATTAACTAGGTGTTCATCTTGATTCTTTTCTTTCTTTTTCATTGACTTGATTTTTTAGCTGTTCATTGAGTAGGTGTTCATCTTGATTTTTAGCTGTTCATTAACTCGGTGTTCAATTAGGATTCTTTTCTTTCTTTTCATTGAGTAGGTGTTCATCTTGATTCTTTTCTTTCTTTTTCATTGACTTGATTTTTTAGCTGTTCATTAACGAGGTGTTCATCTTGATTCTTTTCTTTCTTTTCATTGACTTGATTTTTAGCTGTTCATTGAGTAGGTGTTCATCTAGATTTTTAGCTGTTCATTGAGTAGGTGTTCAATTGGAATATATTAACAGTTCATTGATTAGGTGTTCATCTTGATTTTTAGCTGTTCATTAACTAGGTGTTCAATTAGGATTCTTTCTTTCTGTTTATTGAGTAGGTGTTCATCTTGATTCTTTTCTTTCTTTTTCATTGACTTGATTTTTAACTGTTCATTGAGTAGGTGTTCATCTTGATTTTTAGCTGTTCATTAACTAGGTGTTCATCTTGATTCTTTTCTTTCTTTTTATTGATTAGATGAGTAGATGTTCAATTAGGATTCTTTTCTTTTCTTTTCATTGATTAGATGAGTAGGTGTTCAATTAGAATATATTAACAGTTCATTAACTAGGTGTTCAATTGGGATTCTTTCTTTCTTTTCATTGAGTAGGTGTTCAATTAGAATATTAACAGTTCATTGAGTAGGTGTTCACTAGAATATTAACAGTTCATTGAGTAGGTGTCTCAATTAGAATATATTAACTGTTCATTGAGTAGGTGTTCATCTTGATTCTTTTCTTTCTTTTTCATTGACTTGATTAATAGGTGTTCATCTTGATTCTTTTCTTTCTGTTCATTGAGTGGGTGTTCAATTGGAATATATTAACAGTTCATTGATTAGGTGTTCAATTAGGATTCTTTTCTTTCTTTTCATTGATTAGATAAGTAGGTGTTCATCTTGATTCTTTTCTTTCTTTTTCATTGACTTGGTGTTCATCTTGATTCTTTTCTTTTCTTTTTCATTGAGTAGGTGTTCAATTAGAATATATTAACAGTTCATTGATTAAATGAGTAGGTGTTCAATTAGAATATATTAACAGTTCATTGATTAGAATATTTCTTTCTGTACATTAACTAGGTGTTCATCTTGATTCTTTTCTTTCTGTCTCATTAACTAGGTGTTCAATTAGAATATATTAACAGTTCATTGATTAGAATATTTCTTTCTGTTCATTAACTAGGTGTTCATCTTGATTTTTAGCTGTTCATTAACTAGGTGTTCATCTTGATTTTTAGCTGTTCATTGAGTAGGTGTTCAATTAGGATTCTTTCTTTCTTTTCATTGACTTGATGAGTAGGTGTTCATCTTGATTCTTTTCTTTCTTTTTCATTGACTTGATGAGTAGGTGTTCAATTAGAATATTAACAGTTCATTGATTAGATAAGTAGGTGTTCAATTAGGATTCTTTCTTTCTTTTCATTGATTAGATGAGTAGGTGTTCAATTAGAATATATTAACAGTTTATTGATTAGGTGTTCATATGGATTCTTTCTTTCTGTACATTAACTTGGTGTTCATCTTGATTCTTTTCTTTCTTTTTCATTGACTTGATGGGTAGGTGTTCAATTAGAATATATTAACAGTTCATTGAGTAGGTGTTCAATTAGAATATATTAACAGTTCATTGATTAGATAAGTAGATGTTCAATTGTGATTCTTTCTTTCTGTTCATTGAGTAGGTGTTCAATTAGAATATATTAACAGTTCATTGATTAGAATATATCTTTTTCATTGAGTAGATAAGTAGGTGTTCAATTAGAATATTATCAGTTCATTGAGTAGGTGTTCATCTAGATTTTTAGCTGTTCATTAACTAGGTGTTCATCTTGATTCTTTTCTTTCTGTTCATTAACTAGGTGTTCAATTAGAATATATTAACAGTTCATTGATTAGATTATTTCTTTTTTTTCATCGAGTAGATGAGTAGGTGTTCAATTAGAATATATTAACAGTTCATTGATTAGATGAGTAGGTGTTCAATTAGAATATATTAACAGTTCATTGAGTAGGTGTTCAATTAGAATATATTAACAGTTCATTGATTAGATGAGTAGGTGTTCAATTAGAATATATTAACAGTTCATTGATTAGAATATTTCTTTCTGTACATTAACTAGGTGTTCATCTTGATTCTTTTCTTTCTGTTCATTGGAGTAGGTGTTCAATTAGAATATATTAACAGTTCATTGAGTAGGTGTTCAATTAGAATATATTAACAGTTCATTGATTAGATGAGTAGGTGTTCAATTAGAATATTAACAGTTCATTGAGTAGGTGTTCAATTAGGATTCTTTCTTTCTTTTTCATTGACTTGGTGTTCAATTAGGATTCTTTTCTTTCTTTTCATTGATTAGATGAGTAGATGTTCAATTAGGATTCTTTTCTTTTCTTTCATTGAGTAGGTGTTCAATTAGAATATTAACAGTTCATTAACTAGGTGTTCATATGGATTCTTTCTTTCTTTTTCATTGAGTAGGTGTTCATATGAATTCTTTCTTTCTGTTCATTAACTAGTTGTTCATCTTGATTCTTTTCTTTTTCTTTTTCATTGACTTGATTAGTAGGTGTTCATCTTGATTCTTTTCTTTCTTTTTTCATTGACTTGATTTTTAGCTGTTCATTAACTAGGTGTTCATCTTGATTCTTTCTTTCTGTACATTAACTAGGTGTTCATCTTGATTCTTTTCTTTCTGTACATTAACTAGGTGTTCATATGGATTCTTTCTTTCTGTTCATTAACTAGGTGTTCATCTTGATTTTTAGCTGTTCATTAACTAGGTGTTCATCTTGATTCTTTTCTTTCTTTTTCATTGACTTGATTAGTAGGTGTTCATCTTGATTCTTTTTTTTTCTTTTTCATTGACTTGATTAGTAGGTGTTCATCTTGATTCTTTGTTTTTCTTTTCATTGACTTGATTAGTAGGTGTTCATCTTGATTCTTTTTTTCTTTTCATTGACTTGATTAGTAGGTGTTCATCTTGATTCTTTTCTTTCTGTTCATTGAGTAGGTGTTCAATTGGAATATATTAACAGTTTATTGATTAGGTGTTCAATTAGGATTCTTTCTTTCTTTTTCATTGACTTGGTGTTCAATTAGGATTCTTTCTTTCTGTACATTAACTAGGTGTTCATATGGATTCTTTCTTTCTGTACATTAACTAGGTGTTCATCTTGATTCTTTTCTTTCTTTCTTTTTCATTGACTTGATTTTTAGCTGTTCATTGAGTAGGTGTTCATCTTGATTCTTTCTTTCTGTACATTAACTAGGTGTTCATCTTGATTCTTTTCTTTCTGTACATTAACTAGGTGTTCATATGGATTCTTTCTTTCTGTTCATTAACTAGGTGTTCATCTTGATTTTTAGCTGTTCATTAACTAGGTGTTCATCTTGATTCTTTTCTTTCTTTTTCATTGACTTGATTAGTAGGTGTTCATCTTGATTTTTTTTTTCTTTTCATTGACTTGATTAGTAGGTGTTCATCTTGATTCTTTTTTTCTTTTCATTGACTTGATTAGTAGGTGTTCATCTTGATTCTTTTCTTTCTGTTCATTGAGTAGGTGTTCAATTGGAATATATTAACAGTTTATTGATTAGGTGTTCAATTAGGATTCTTTCTTTCTTTTCATTGACTTGGTGTTCATATGGATTCTTTCTTTCTGTACATTAACTAGGTGTTCATATGGATTCTTTCTTTCTGTTCATTAACTAGGTGTTCATCTTGATTCTTTTCTTTCTTTTTCATTGACTTGATTTTTAGCTGTTCATTGAGTAGGTGTTCATATGGATTCTTTCTTTCTGTACATTAACTAGGTGTTCAATTGGAATATATTAACAGTTTATTGATTAGGTGTTCAATTAGAATATATTAACAGTTTATTGAGTAGATGTTCAATTGTGATTCTTTCTTTCTTTTCATTGATTAGATGAGTAGATGTTCAATTAGGATTCTTTCTTTCTGTACATTGATTAGAATATTTCTTTTTCATTGAGTAGGTGTTCATATGGATTCTTTCTGTACATTAACTAGGTGTTTAATTAGAATATATTAACAGTTCATTAACTAGGTGTTCAATTGGAATATTAACAGTTTATTGATTAGATTATTTCTTTTTCATTGGGTAGGTGTTCATATGGATTCTTTCTTTCTGTTCATTAACTAGGTGTTCATCTTGATTCTTTTCTATCTTTTTCATTGACTTGATGGGTAGGTGTTCAATTAGAATATTAACAGTTCATTGAGTAGGTGTTCAATTAGGATTCTTTCTTTCTTTTCATTGATTAGAATATTAACAGTTCATTGAGTAGGTGTTCAATTAGAATATTAACAGTTCATTGAGTAGGTGTTCAATTAGAATATTAACAGTTCATTGAGTAGGTGTTCAATTAGAATATTAACAGTTCATTGAGTGGATGTTCAATTGTGATTCTTTCTTTCTTTTCATTGACTTGATTTTTAGCTGTTCATTGACTAGGTGTTCAATTAGAATATTTCTTTTTGAAAAGGGTTTTACTGAACGATGGACGAAAGAACTTTTTAAAATTGTTGATGTAATAGATACAGTTCCTTGGACTTATAAAATATATGATTTGGAAGGGGAAGAGATTTTAGGTTCATTTTATTCACAGGAATTACAAAAGACAAAACTAAGCAGATAATACACCTTTGTGGACACTCGAGGACAAGTCCGAGGTGTATTACAGTATATAATGTGTGTCAAGGGGTGGACGTTCTTACATCTGTGAACCCCAAACACAGAATCCTCAACTGAATAGTCAAGGCTTAACTTTTGTTTGTGTGTGTGTGTGTGTGTGTGCAATGGGAGCAATAGGTTGGCGCTTCACTCCCTCCTACTATACACCGTTGTGGACACTCGAGGGCCAAGTCCGAGGTGTATAACAGTATATAATGTGTGTCAAGGGGGACGTTCTTAGATCTGTGAACCCCAAACACAGAATCCTCAACTGAATAGTCAAGGCTTAACTTTTGTTTGTTGATGTGTATGTGTGTGTGTCCCAACCCTCACATTCAAAATCTCAACCCCAACCCTCACATTCAAAATCTCAACCCCAACTCAATCCTCACCCAACACAGTCTTTTTCAAAATGAGATTTCCACCTATATATATATATATATATATATATATATATATATATATATATATATATATATATATATATATATATATATATATATATATATATATATATATATTTTACGTTTTTTTCTCTTCTTCCAATTCTGTCTTTTAAGGCTTTCAGGTTTGATGACGTAAAAAGGGGGAGTAAGCCTGCACTTTCTTCCCAGAACTTTCTTGATCTTGCTCCCATCAAGCACCATCCGACAAAGAACTACATCGATAGGTTTAGATCCCAAAGAGTGATAGCAACTCCAAAAGTCTCCAAAATATAAATAAATAAAATAATAATAATAATAAATAAATAAATAAATAAATAAAAGCCCCCAAAAAAGTTTCAAGTGTCCAACATAAACCCAACTTTCCAAGTCTTCAAGGTATAACCACATTCCCGTTGAGTTTCCAAGATATGTATCACATTGTGAGTTATCAATCCAGAACCCACATTTCAAGTATTCAAAGTAAAACCAACTTACAAAGTCTCTTAAGGATAACTCATTTACTGATTTTTTCAAAATTTGTGAGTCTCCAAGGTAGGACCCATATTTAGAACCATCTTGGCAGAACCCTTTTCCTGAGTCTCCAAGGTAGTTATTTAAACCATCAAGGCAGAACTCATTTACTGATTTTTTCAAAATTTGTGAGTCTCCAAGGTAGGCCCCATATTTAGAACCATCTTGGCAGAACCCTTTTCCTGAGTCTCCAAGGTAGTTATTTAAACCATCAAGGCAGAACTCATTTACTGATTTTTTCAAAATTTGTGAGTCTCCAAGGTAGGCCCCATATTTAGAACCATCTTGGCAGAACCCTTTTCCTGAGTCTCCAAGGTAGTTATTTAAACCATCAAGGCAGAACTCATTTACTGATTTTTTCAAATTTGTGAGTCTCCAAGGTAGGCCCCATATTTAGAACCATCTTGGCAGAACCCTTTTCCTGAGTCTCCAAGGTAGTTATTTAAACCATCAAGGCAGAACTCATTTACTGATTTTTTCAAAATTTGTGAGTCTCCAAGGTAAAACTTGTATTCTGGCTCATCAAGGTATAACTTGTTCAGTGGGTATTGTCTTGATAACTCACAATGAGTACTATTGCTGTAAAACTCTTTTTCAGGATTTTGCTGGTCTCCAAGGTATAACTCTTTGGTTGGGTCATCAAGGACGAACTCGTTCTGTGGGTCTTGGTCGCTCATAAGGTCTTCAACCAAGCCAACAATTTCGCCCCAAGTTGTAGCAAAAGCAGTATTTTCATTTCGTATTTCAGACACAATTTCCTGTGAGAGAAAATAATAATGTATTAATTAAGTTATTTAATTATTAAATGAGTATGCTTCAATCAAAGTTTGAAAATAGGAAAATAAAAAATCTTACCTCAATAGATAAGAGGTTTGAATCCAGTTCATCAACTTGAAGGTTTAGTTCCATACAAGACAGAGAGTTCCAAGGAACACCAAAGTCATCCCACTCAAGGTCTTGGTCGCTCATAAGGTCTTCAACCAAGCCAAAAATTTCCCCCAAAGTTGTAGCAAAAGCAGTATTTTCATTTCGTATTTCAGACACAATTTCCTGTGAGAGAAAATAATAATGTATTAATTAAGTTATTTAATTATTAAATGAGTATGCTTCAATCAAAGTTTGAAAATAGGAAAATAAAAATCTTACCTCAATAGATAAGAGGTTTGAATCCAGTTCATCAACTTGAAGGTTTAGTTCCATAGAAGACAGACAGTTCGAGACAAGCACACAGAACACCATTGCCAGCAAGAACAAATGTTTAAAATGGAGCCTGGGTTTGAAGCTTTTATAGAGAAAGACTGGTGGGTGTGGTTTCCTTTGGAAATTCCCTGGGCAAGCCTAGGCAAGCCTTCATTGGGAAATTTTTCAAAACCATAACATCCTGTAATTTTCTAGTGATTTCTTTGTGAGTCAGAGATGAACTGGAAATGATGTAAGAGTGGGCGGGGCTTAGCAAAAGTAGGCGGAGCTTAGGAAAAGTGGGCGTGGCTTAGAAAAAAATACCTTATGAAAAGTGGGCGGAGCTTAGCAAAAGTGGGCGGGGCTTAGGAAAAGTGGGCGTGGCTTAGAAAAAATACCTCATGAAAAGTGGGCGGAGCTTAGGAAAAGTGGGCGTGGGTTAGAAAAAATACCTTATGAAAAGTGGGCGGAGCTTAGCAAAGGTGGGCGGGGCTTAGCAAAAGTGGGCGGGGCTTAACAAAAAATAACCTGTGGCTCAGGAGGTGGTCAAACAAGAGCATTAAGAGAAGTTTATCATTTCGTAATGGCACAAATGGGGTATCTTCAAAAATATAAAGATTCAAATGTTTTGTTTGTCAATATTTTAGATGGGGATTATTGTGCAAAGAAAATTAAACTATTGAAGGAATTTGAGAATGAACAAATCTTTATAGGTTCAATGAGTGAGCTGTTCAACCCCCAGTTGTTCAATTCAATGAGGTTCAACCTCCAAGTTAAAAGGGGAGACAAATAAATATACCTTGGGATAAAAAGGGGGGTTTATTTTTAGGGAAAAAAAATATAAATCGCTGAAAATCCCCCATTCATTTACATGGGGAAAAGTGAGCCAGAATCAGTATTCTTACCCTACTTATATATATATATATATATATATATATATATATATATATATATATATATATATATATATATATATATATATATATATATATATATATATATATATATATATATATATATATATATATATATATATATATATATATATATATATATATATATATATATAGATATATATATATATATATATATATATATATATATATATATATATATATATATATATATATATATATATATATATATATATATATATATATATATATATATATATATATATATATATATATATATATATATATATATATATATATATATATATATATATATATATATATATATATATATATATATATATATATATATATATATATATATATATATATATATATATATATATATATATATATATATATATATATATATATATATATATATATATATATATATATATATATATATATATATATATATATATATATATATATATATATATATATATATATATATATATATATATATATATATATATATATATATATATATATATATATATATATATATATATATATATATATATATATATATACATATATATATATATATATATATATATATATATATATATATATATATATATATATATATATATATATATATATATATATATATATATATATATATATATATATATATATATATATATATATATATATATAGATATATATATATATATATATATATATATATATATATATATATATATATATATATATATATATATATATATATATATATATATATATATATATATATATATATATATATATATATATATATATATATATATATATATATATATATATATATAGATATATATATATATATATATATATATATATATATATATATATATATATATATATATATATATATATATATATATATATATATATATATATATATATATATATATATATATATATATATATATATATATATATATATATATATATATATATATATATATATATATATATATATATATATATATATATATATATATATATATATATATATATATATATATATATATATATATATATATATATATATATATATATATATATATATATATATATATATATATATATATATATATATATATATATATATATATATATATATATATATATATATATATATATATATATATATATATATATATATATATATATATATATATATATATATATATATATATATATATATATATATATATATATATATATATATATATATATATATATATATATATATATATATATATATATATATATATATATATATATATATATATATATATATATATATATATATATATATATATATATATATATATATATATATATATAGATATATAGATATATATATATATATATATATATATATAGATATATATATATATATATATATATATATATATATATATATATATATATATATATATATATATATATATATATATAGATATATATAGATATATATATGTATATATAGATATATAGATATATATATATATATATATATATATATATATATATATATATATATATATATATATATATATATATATATATATATATATATATATATATATATATATATATATATATATATATATATATATATATATATATATATATATATATATATATATATATATATATATGTTTTATCAGGTCAGAATCAGAGATCCATTAAGTTGTAATATGTTCCTGGTATTTTGATTTGCATGAAGAACCAACATTGGTCAATCATTATATTGTTATGAGATTTTTGAAGTGGAAAAGATGTGGGAGGGTATGTCTCATAGGATAAAGCAAATGAATGATTCATCAGATAAGGAGGATAAATTATCTGAAAGACTCAAAAAAACAAAGATTCTTTTGATTGAAAAGAATCTCAAAAGCAAATGATGTGAAAGACTCAAAAGAGGAGAATCAGACGTCGGAACTATTTCTGACAGAGGCTTAAAGCCTGGAACGTCAGCCTCTACTCGCTTCCCACGATGGTGAGCACAGTGCGATCAGTTCTGTTGATTCCATCCATTGTTGTACCTGTCCACTACCTGTTATACCTGTCGTCTTCACGAGCAAGACCAGTTATTCATGTCACATCATAACAATTTTACTTCATCGTGGTATAAAATCAATGATGTTGCCCAATGACCTCGGATGAATCTTTGTCAATGTAGAAAATGTGGAAAGCACATTCTATATTGCTGTGAGCCGGAGGTGTGATGAAGTCCAAAAGGTCCGATTGAGTATATTGGGGAAATGTGTGCCACTGTCCTCATGGCTCACTCGCTGTCATCCGATGGAAAGAATGGCCAAGCGGATGAGCCCCTTGTCATGGTGATT
>NW_028222131.1:0-68155 GCF_056783735.1 Eptatretus burgeri
GAGAAACATTTATATGGACTGTCTGTGAGAAACATTTATATGGACTGTCTGTGAGAAACATTTATATGGACTGTCTGTGAGAAACATTTATATGGACTGTCTGTGAGAAACATTTATATGGACTGTCTGCGAGAAACATTTATATGGACTGTCTGTGAGAAACATTTATATGGACTGTCTGTGAGAAACATTTATATGGACTGTCTGTGAGAAACATTTATATGGACTGTCTGTGAGAAACATTTATATGGACTGTCTGTGAGAAACATTTATATGGACTGTCTGTGAGAAACATTTATATGGACTGTCTGTGAGAAACATTTATATGGACTGTCTGTGAGAAACATTTATATGGACTGTCTGTGAGAAACATTTATATGGACTGTCTGTGAGAAACATTTATATGGACTGTCTGTGAGAAACATTTATATGGACTGTCTGTGAGAAACATTTATATGGACTGTCTGTGAGAAACATTTATATGGACTTTCTGTGAGAAATATTTATTTGGACTGTCTGTGAGAAATATTTATATGGACTGTCTGTGAGAAACATTTATATGGACTGTCTGTGAGAAACATTTATCTGGACTGTCTGTGAGAAACATTTATATGGACTGTCTGTGAGAAACATTTATTTGGACTGTCTGTGAGAAATATTTATCTGGACTGTCTGTGAGAAACATTTACATGGACTGTCTGTGAGAAACATTTATATGGACTGTCTGTGAGAAACATTTATATGGACTGTCTGTGAGAAACATTTATATGGACTGTCTGTGAGAAACAATTATATGGACTGTCTGTGAGAAACATTTATATGGACTGTCTGTGAGAAACATTTATATGGACTGTCTGTGAGAAACATTTATATGGACTGTCTGTGAGAAACATTTATATGGACTGTCTGTGAGAAACATTTATATGGACTGTCTGTGAGAAACATTTATATGGACTGTCTGTGAGAAACATTTATATGGACTGTCTGTGAGAAACATTTATATGGACTGTCTGTGAGAAACATTTGTATGGACTGTCTGTGAGAAACATTTATATGGACTGTCTGTGAGAAACATTTATTGGACTGTCTGTGAGAAACATTTATATGGACTGTCTGTGAGAAACATTTATATGAGTGTCTGTGAGAAACATTTAGATGGACTGTCTGTAAGAAACATTGATGTGGACTGTCTGTAAGAAACATTTAAATGGACTGTCTGTAAGAAACATTTATATGGACTGTCTGTGAGAAACATTTATCTGGACTGACTGTAAGAAACATTGAAATGGACTGTCTGTCAGAAACATTTATATGGACTGTCTGTGAGAAACATTTATATGGACTGTCTGTGAGAAACATTTATATGGACTGTCTGTGAGAAACATTTATATGGACTGTCTGTGAGAAACATTTATATGGACTGTCTGTGAGAAACATTTATATGGACTGTCTGTGAGAAACATTTATATGGACTGTCTGTGAGAAACATTTATATGGACTGTCTGTGAGAAACATTTATATGGACTGTCTGTGAGAAACATTTACATGGACTGTCTGTGAGAAACATTTATATGGACTGTCTGTGAGAAACATTTATATGGACTGTCTGTGAGAAACATTTATGTGGACTGTCTGTGAGAAACATTTATATGGACTGTCTGTGAGAAACATTTATATGGACTGTCTGTGAGAAACATTTATATGGACTGTCTGTGAGAAACATTTATATGGACTGTCTGTGAGAAACATTTATATGGACTGTCTGTGAGAAACATTTATCTGGACTGTCTGTGAGAAACATTTATATGGACTGTCTGTGAGAAACAATTATTTGCACTGTCTGTGAGAAATATTTATCTGGACTGTCTGTGAGAAACATTTACATGGACTGTCTGTGAGAAACATTTATATGGACTGTCTGTGAGAAACATTTATATGGACTGTCTGTGAGAAACATTTATATGGACTGTCTGTGAGAAACATTTTTTGAGTGTCTGTGAGAAATATTTATCTGGACTGTCTGTGAGAAACATTTATATGGACTGTCTGTGAGAAACATTTATATGGACTGTCTGTGAGAAACATTTACATGGACTGTCTGTGAGAAACATTTATATGGACTGTCTGTGAGAAACATTTATATGGACTGTCTGTGAGAAACATTTATATGGACTGTCTGTGAGAAACATTTATATGGACTGTCTGTGAGAAACATTTATATGGACTGTCTGTGAGAGACATTTATATGGACTGTCTGTGAGAAACATTTATATGGACTGTCTGTGAGAAACATTTATATGGACTGTCTGTGAGAAACATTTATATGGACTGTCTGTGAGAAACATTTATATGGACTGTCTGTGAGAAACATTTATATGGACTGTCTGTGAGAAACATTTATATGGACTGTCTGTGAGAAACATTTATATGGACTGTCTGTGAGAAACATTTATATTGACTGTCTGTGAGAAACATTGATTCGAGTGTCTGTGAGAAATATTTATATGGACTGTCTGTGAGAAACATTTATCTGGACTGTCTGTGAGAAATATTTATATGGACTGTCTGTGAGAAACATTTATCTGGACTGTCTGTGAGAAACATTTATTTGGACTGTCTGTGAGAAACATTTATATGGACTGTCTGTGAGAAACATTTATATGGACTGTCTGTGAGAAACATTTATATGGACTGTCTGTGAGAAACATTTATATGGACTGTCTGTGAGAAACATTTATGTGGACTGTCTGTGAGAAACATTTATATGGACTGTCTGTGAGAAATATTTATATGGACTGTCTGTGAGAAATATTTATCTGGACTGTCTGTGAGAAACATTTACATGGACTGTCTGTGAGAAACATTTATATGGACTGTCTGTGAGAAACATTTATATGGACTGTCTGTGAGAAACATTTATCTGGACTGTCTGTGAGAAACATTTATATGGACTGTCTGTGAGAAATATTTATATGGACTGTCTGTGAGAAACATTTACATGGACTGTCTGTGAGAAACATTTATATGGACTGTCTGTGAGAAACATTTATATGGACTGTCTGTGAGAAACATTTATCTGGACTGTCTGTGAGAAACATTTATATGGACTGTCTGTGAGAAACATTTATATGGACTGTCTGTGAGAAACATTTATATGGACTGTCTGTGAGAAACATTTATATGGACTGTCTGTGAGAAACATTTATATGGACTGTCTGTGAGAAACATTTACATGGACTGTCTGTGAGAAACATTTACATGGACTGTCTGTGAGAAATATTTATATGGACTGTCTGTGAGAAATATTTATATGGACTGTCTGTGAGAAATATTTATGTGGACTGTCTGTGAGAAACATTTATATGGACTGTCTGTGAGAAACATTTTTTGAGTGTCTGTGAGAAATATTTATCTGGACTGTCTGTGAGAAACATTTACATGGACTGTCTGTGAGAAACATTTATATGGACTGTCTGTGAGAAACATTTATATGGACTGTCTGTGAGAAACATTTATATGGACTGTCTGTGAGAAACATTTATATGGACTGTCTGTGAGAAACATTTATATGGACTGTCTGTGAGAAACATTTATATGGACTGTCTGTGAGAAACATTTATATGGACTGTCTGTGAGAAACATTTATATGGACTGTCTGTGAGAAACATTTACATGGACTGTCTGTGAGAAACATTTATATGGACTGTCTGTGAGAAACATTTATATGGACTGTCTGTGAGAAACATTTATATGGACTGTCTGTGAGAAACATTTATGTGGACTGTCTGTGAGAAACATTTATATGGACTGTCTGTGAGAAACATTTTTATGGACTGTCTGTGAGAAACATTTATATGGACTGTCTGTGAGAAACATTTATATGGACTGTCTGTGAGAAACATTTATATGGACTGTCTGTGAGAAACATTTATATGGACTGTCTGTGAGAAACATTTATATGCACTGTCTGTGAGAAACATTTTTTGAGTGTGTGAGAAATATTTATCTGGACTGTCTGTGAGAAACATTTATATGGACTGTCTGTGAGAAACATTTATATGGACTGTCTGTGAGAAACATTTATATGAACTGTTTGTGAGAAACATTTATATGGACTGTCTGTGAGAAACATTTTTTGGTCTGTCTGTGAGAAACATTTATCTGGACTGTCTGTGAGAAACATTAATGTGGACTGTCTGTGAGAAACATTTCTATGGACTGTCTGTGAGAAACATTTACATGGACTGTCTGTGAGAAACATTTATATGGACTGTCTGTGAGAAACATTTATATGGACTGTCTGTGAGAAACATTTATATGGACTGTCTGTGAGAAACATTTATATGGACTGTCTGTGAGAAACATTTACATGGACTGTCTGTGAGAAACATTTATATGGACTGTCTGTGAGAAACATTTATATGGACTGTCTGTGAGAAACATTTATATGGACTGTCTGTGAGAAACATTTATATGGACTGTCTGTGAGAAACATTTATATGGACTGTCTGTGAGAAACATTTATATGGACTGTCTGTGAGAAACATTTATATGGACTGTCTGTGAGAAACATTTATATGGACTGTCTGTGAGAAACATTTACATGGACTGTCTGTGAGAAACATTTATATGGACTGTCTGTGAGAAACATTTATATGGACTGTCTGTGAGAAACATTTATGTGGACTGTCTGTGAGAAACATTTATATGGACTGTCTGTGAGAAACATTTATATGGACTGTCTGTGAGAAACATTTATATGGACTGTCTGTGAGAAACATTTATATGGACTGTCTGTGAGAAACATTTATCTGGACTGTCTGTGAGAAACATTTATATGGACTGTCTGTGAGAAACATTTATATGGACTGTCTGTGAGAAACATTTACATGGACTGTCTGTGAGAAACATTTACATGGACTGTCTGTGAGAAACATTTATATGGACTGTCTGTGAGAAACATTTATCTGGACTGTCTGTGAGAAACATTTATATGGACTGTCTGTGAGAAACATTTATATGGACTGTCTGTGAGAAACATTTATATGGACTGTCTGTGAGAAACATTTATATGGACTGTCTGTGAGAAACATTTATATGGACTGTCTGTGAGAAACATTTATATGGACTGTCTGTGAGAAACATTTATATGGACTGTCTGTGAGAAACATTTATCTGGACTGTCTGTGAGAAACAATTACATGGACTGTCTGTGAGAAACATTTACATGTTCTGTCTGTGAGAAACATTTATATGGACTGTCTGTGAGAAACATTTATATGGACTGTCTGTGAGAAACATTTATATGGACTGTCTGTGAGAAACATTTATATGAGTGTCTGTGAGAAACATTTATGTGGACTGTCTGTGAGAAACATTTATATGGACTGTCTGCAAGAAACATTGAAATGAGTGTCTGTAAGAAACATTGATGTGGACTGTCTGAAAGAAACATTTATATGTGCTGTCTGTGAGAAACATTTATATGAGTGTCTGTGAGAAATATTTATCTGGACTGTCTGTGAGAAACATTTACATGGACTGTCTGTGAGAAACATTTATATGGACTGTCTGTGAGAAACATTTATATGGACTGTCTGTGAGAAACATTTATATGGACTGTCTGTGAGAAACATTTATATGGACTGTCTGTGAGAAACATTTATCTGGACTGTCTGTGAGAAACATTTATATGGACTGTCTGTGAGAAACATTTATATGGACTGTCTGTGAGAAACATTTACATGGACTGTCTGTGAGAAACATTTATCTGGACTGTCTGTGAGAAACATTTATCTGGACTGTCTGTGAGAAACATTTATCTGGACTGTCTGTGAGAAACATTTACATGGACTGTCTGTGAGAAACATTTATATGGACTGTCTGTGAGAAACATTTATATGGACTGTCTGTGAGAAACATTTATATGGACTGTCTGTGAGAAACATTTATATGGACTGTCTGAAAGAAACATTTATATGCACTGTCTGTGAGAAACATTTATATGGACTGTCTGTGAGAAACATTTATATGGACTGTCTGTGAGAAACATTTATATGGACTGTCTGTGAGAAATATTTACATGGACTGCCTGGGAGAAACATTTATGTGGACTGTCTGTGAGAAACATTTATTGAGTGTCTGTGAGAAATATTTATGTGGACTGTCTGTGAGAAACATTTATATGGACTGTCTGTGAGAAACATTTATATGGACTGTCTGTGAGAAACATTTATATGGACTGTCTGTGAGAAACATTTATATGGACTGTCTGTGAGAAACATTTATATGGACTGTCTGTGAGAAACATTTATATGGACTGTCTGTGAGAAACATTTATATGGACTGTCTGTGAGAAACATTTATATGGACTGTCTGTGAGAAACATTTATATGGACTGTCTGTGAGAAACATTTATCTGGACTGTCTGTGAGAAACATTTATATGGACTGTCTGTGAGAAACATTTATATTGACTGTCTGTGAGAAATATTTATGTGGACTGTCTGTGAGAAACATTTATATGGACTGTCAGTGAGAAACATTTTTTGGACTGTCTGTGAGAAACATTTATCTGGACTGTCTGTGAGAAACATTTATATGGACTGTCTGTGAGAAACATTTTTTGAGTGTCTGTGAGAAATATTTATCTGGACTGTCTGTGAGAAACATTGATATGGACTGTGTGAGAAACATTTACATGGACTGTCTGTGAGAAACATTGATATGGACTGTCTGTGAGAAATATTTACTTGGACTGTCTGTGAGAAACATTTTTTGAGTGTCTGTGAGAAATATTTATCTGGACTGTCTGTGAGAAACATTTATTTGGACTGTCTGTGAGAAACATAAATATGGACTGTCTGTGAGAAACAATTACTTGGACTGTCTGTGAGAAACATTTATATGGACTGTCTGTGAGAAACATTTATATGGACTGTCTGTGAGAAACATTTATATGGACTGTCTGTGAGAAACATTTATATGGACTGTCTGTGAGAAATATTTATATGGACTGTCTGTGAGAAACAATTACATGGACTGTCTGTGAGAAACATTTATATGGACTGTCTGTGAGAAACATTTATATGGACTGTCTGTGAGAAACATTTATATGGACTGTCTGTGAGAAACATTTATATGGACTGTCTGTGAGAAACATTTATATGGACTGTCTGTGAGAAACATTTATATGGACTGTCTGTGAGAAACATTTATATGCACTGTCTGTGAGAAACATTTATATGCACTGTCTGTGAGAAACATTTATATGGACTGTCTGTGAGAAACATTTATATGCACTGTCTGTGAGAAACATTTATATGGACTGTCTGTGAGAAACATTTATATGGACTGTCTGTGAGAAACATTTATATGGACTGTCTGTGAGAAACATTTACATGGACTGTCTGTGAGAAACATTTATATGGACTGTCTGTGAGAAACATTTATATGGACTGTCTGTGAGAAACATTTATGTGGACTGTCTGTGAGAAACATTTACATGGACTGTCTGTGAGAAACATTTATATGGACTGTCTGTGAGAAACATTTATATGGACTGTCTGTGAGAAACATTTATATGGACTGTCTGTGAGAAACATTTATATGGACTGTCTGTGAGAAACATTTATCTGGACTGTCTGTGAGAAACATTTATATGGACTGTCTGTGAGAAACATTTTTTGAGTTTCTGTGAGAAACATTTATCTGGACTGTCTGTGAGAAACAATTACATGGACTGTCTGTGAGAAACATTTATATGGACTGTCTGTGAGAAACATTTATATGGATTGTCTGTGAGAAACATTTATATGGACTGTCTGTGAGAAACATTTTTTGAGTGTCTGTGAGAAATATTTATCTGGACTGTCTGTGAGAAACATTTATTTGGACTGTCTGTGAGAAACATTTACATGGACTGTCTGTGAGAAACATTTATATGGACTGTCTGTGAGAAACATTTACATGGACTGTCTGTGAGAAACATTTACATGGACTGTCTGTGAGAAACATTTATATGGACTGTCTGTGAGAAACATTTATATGGACTGTCTGTGAGAAACAATTACATGGACTGTCTGTGAGAAACAATTACATGGACTGTCTGTGAGAAACATTTATCTGGACTGTCTGTGAGAAACATTTATATGGACTGTCTGTGAGAAACATTTATATGGACTGTCTGTGAGAAACATTTATATGCACTGTCTGTGAGAAACATTTATATGCACTGTCTGTGAGAAACATTTATATGCACTGTCTGTGAGAAACATTTATATGGACTGTCTGTGAGAAACATTTATATGCACTGTCTGTGAGAAACAATTACATGGACTGTCTGTGAGAAACATTTATATGGATTGTCTGTTAGAAACATTTTTTGAGTGTCTGTGAGAAATATTTATGTGGACTGTCTGTGAGAAACATTTATATGGACTGTCTGTGAGAAACATTTATATGGACTGTCTGTGAGAAACATTTATATGGACTGTCTGTGAGAAACATTTATATGGACTGTCTGTGAGAAACATTTATATGGACTGTCTGTGAGAAACATTTTTTGAGTGTCTGTGAGAAACATTTATCTGGACTGTCTGTGAGAAACATTTATATGGACTGTCTGTGAGAAACATTAATATGGACTGTCTGTGAGAAACAATTACATGGACTGTCTGTGAGAAACATTTATATGGACTGTCTGTGAGAAACATTTATGTGGACTGTGTGTGAGAAACATTTATATGGACTGTCTGAGAGAAACATTTATGTGGATTGTCTGTGAGAAACATTTATATGGACTGTCTGTGAGAAACATTAATATGAGTGTTTGTGAGAAACATTTATATGGACTGTCTGTGAGAAACATTTATCTGGACTGTCTGTGAGAAACATTTATCTGGACTGTCTGTGAGAAACATTTATATGGACTGTCTGTGAGAAACATTTATATGCACTGTCTGTGAGAAACATTTATATGGACTGTCTGTGAGAAACATTTATATGCACTGTCTGTGAGAAACATTTATATGCACTGTCTGTGAGAAACATTTACATGGACTGTCTGTGAGAAACATTTACATGGACTGTCTGTGAGAAACATTTATATGCACTGTCTGTGAGAAACATTTATATGGACTGTCTGTGAGAAACATTTATATGGACTGTCTGTGAGAAACATTTATATGGACTGTCTGTGAGAAACATTTATGTGGACTGTCTGTGAGAAACATTTATATGGACTGTCAGTGAGAAACATTTTTTGGACTGTCTGTGAGAAACATTTATCTGGACTGTCTGTGAGAAACATTTCTATGGATTGTCTGTGAGAAACATTTTTTGAGTGTCTGTGAGAAATATTTATCTGGACTGTCTGTGAGAAACATTTGTATGAGTGTCTGTGAGAAACATTTATTTGGACTGTCTGTGAGAAACATTTATATGGACTGTCTGTTAGAAACATTTATCTAGACTGTCTGGGAGAAACATTTTTTGAGTGTCTGTGAGAAATATTTATCTGGACTGTCTGTGAGAAACATTTATATGGACTGTCTGTGAGAAACATTTATATGGACTGTCTGTGAGAAACATTTACATGTTCTGTCTGTGAGAAACAATTACATGGACTGTCTGTGAGAAACATTTATATGGACTGTCTGTGAGAAACATTTTTTGAGTGTCTGTGAGAAATATTTATCTGGACTGTCTGTGAGAAACATTTATATGAGTGTCTGTGAGAAATATTTATATGGACTCTCTGTGAGAAACATTTCCATGGACTGTCTGTGAGAAACATTTATATGAACTGTCTGTGAGAAACATTTATATGGACCGTCTGTGAGAAACATTTACATGGACTGTCTGTGAGAAACATTTACATGGACTGTCTGTGAGAAACATTTATGTGGACTGTCTGTGAGAAACATTTATATGCACTGTCTGTGAGAAACATTTATATGCACTGTCTGTGAGAAACATTTATATGCACTGTCTGTGAGAAACATTTATATGCACTGTCTGTGAGAAACATTTATATGGACTGTCTGTGAGAAACATTTATATGGACTGTCTGTGAGAAACATTTATATGGACTGTCTGTGAGAAACATTTATATGGACTGTCTGTGAGAAACATTTACATGGACTGTCTGTGAGAAACATTTACATGGACTGTCTGTGAGAAACATTTATATGGACTGTCTGTGAGAAACATTTATATGGACTGTCTGTGAGAAACATTTATGTGGACTGTTTGTGAGAAACATTTACATGGACTGTCAGTGAGAAACATTTTTTGGACTGTCTGTGAGAAACATTTATATGGACTGTCTGAGAGAAACATTTTTTGAGTGTCTGTGAGAAATATTTATCTGGACTGTCTGTGAGAAACATTAATATGGATTGTCTGTTAGAAACATTTTTTGAATGTGTGAGAAATATTTATCTGGACTGTCTGTGAGAAAAAATTACATGGACTGTCTGTGAGAAACAATTACATGGACTGTCTGTGAGAAACATTTATATGGACTGTCTGTGAGAAATATTTATCTGGACTGTCTGTGAGAAACATTTATATGGATTGTCTGTTAGAAACATTTTTTGAGTGTGTGAGAAATATTTATCTGGACTGTCTGTGAGAAAAAATTACATGGACTGTCTGTGAGAAACATTAATATGGACTGTCTGTGAGAAACATTTATATGGATTGTCTGTTAGAAACATTTATCTGGACTGTCTGTGAGAAACATTTTTTGAGTGTCTGTGAGAAATATTTATCTGGACTGTCTGTGAGAAACATTTATTTGGACTGTCTGTGAGAAACATTTATATGGACTGTCTGTGAGAAACAATTACATGGACTGTCTGTGAGAAACATTTATATGGACTGTCTGTGAGAAACATTTATATGGACTGTCTGTGAGAAACATTTTTTGAGTGTCTGTGAGAAATATTTATCTGGACTGTCTGTGAGAAACATTTATATGGACTGTCTGTGAGAAATATTTATATGGACTGTCTGTGAGAAACATTTACATGGACTGTCTGTGAGAAACATTTATATGAACTGTCTGTGAGAAACATTTATATGGACTGTCTGTGAGAAACATTTATATGCACTGTCTGTGAGAAACATTTATATGGACTGTCTGTGAGAAACATTTATATGCACTGTCTGTGAGAAACATTTATATGCACTGTCTGTGAGAAACATTTATATGGACTGTCTGTGAGAAACATTTATATGCACTGTCTGTGAGAAACATTTATATGCACTGTCTGTGAGAAACATTTATATGCACTGTCTGTGAGAAACATTTATATGCACTGTCTGTGAGAAACAATTACATGGACTGTCTGTGAGAAACATTTACATGTTCTGTCTGTGAGAAACATTTATATGGACTGTCTGTGAGAAACATTTATATGGACTGTCTGTGAGAAACATTTATGTGGACTGTCTGTGAGAAACATTTATATGGACTGTCTGTGAGAAACATTTACATGGACTGTCTGTGAGAAACATTTATATGGACTGTCTGTGAGAAACATTTATATGGACTGTCTGTGAGAAACATTTATCTGGACTGTCTGTGAGAAACATTTATATGGACTGTCTGTGAGAAACATTTATATGGACTGTCTGTGAGAAACATTTATATGGACTGTCTGTGAGAAACATTTATATGGACTGTCTGTGAGAAACATTTATATGGACTGTCTGTGAGAAACATTTATATGGACTGTCTGTGAGAAACATTTATCTGGACTGTCTGTGAGAAACATTTATATGGACTGTCTGTGAGAAACATTTATATGGACTGTCTGTGAGAAACATTTATATGGACTGTCTGTGAGAAACATTTATATGGACTGTCTGTGAGAAACATTTATATGGACTGTCTGTGAGAAACATTTATATGGACTGTCTGTGAGAAACATTTATATGGACTGTCTGTGAGAAACATTTATATGGACTGTCTGTGAGAAACATTTATATGGACTGTCTGTGAGAAACATTTATATGGACTGTCTGTGAGAAACATTTATATGGACTGTCTGTGAGAAACATTTATATGGACTGTCTGTGAGAAACATTTATATGGACTGTCTGTGAGAAACATTTATATGGACTGTCTGTGAGAAACATTTATATGGACTGTCTGTGAGAAACATTTATATGGACTGTCTGTGAGAAACATTTACATGGACTGTCTGTGAGAAACATTTATATGGACTGTCTGTGAGAAACATTTATATGGACTGTCTGTGAGAAACATTTTTTGAGTGTCTGTGAGAAATATTTATCTGGACTGTCTGTGAGAAACATTTATATGGACTGTCTGTGAGAAACATTTATATGGACTGTCTGTGAGAAACATTTATATGGACTGTCTGTGAGAAACATTTATATGGACTGTCTGTGAGAAACATTTATATGGACTGTCTGTGAGAAACATTTATATGGACTGTCTGTGAGAAACATTGAAATGGAACTGTCTGTAAGAAACATTTATATGGACTGTCTGTGAGAAACATTTATATGGACTGTCTGTGAGAAACATTTATGTGGACTGTCTGTGAGAAACATTTACATGGACTGTCTGTGAGAAACATTTATGTGGACTGTCTGTGAGAAACATTTATATGGACTGTCTGTGAGAAACATTTATATGGACTGTCTGTGAGAAACATTTATATGGACTGTCTGTGAGAAACATTTATATGGACTGTCTGTGAGAAACATTTATATGGACTGTCTGTGAGAAACATTTATATGGACTGTCTGTGAGAAACATTTATATGGACTGTCTGTGAGAAACATTTATATGGACTGTCTGTGAGAAACATTTATATGGACTGTCTGTGAGAAACATTTATATGGACTGTCTGTGAGAAACATTTATATGGACTGTCTGTGAGAAACATTTATATGGACTGTCTGTGAGAAACATTTATATGGACTGTCTGTGAGAAACATTTATATGGACTGTCTGTGAGAAACATTTATATGGACTGTCTGTGAGAAACATTTATATGGACTGTCTGTGAGAAACATTTATATGGACTGTCTGTGAGAAACATTTATATGGACTGTCTGTGAGAAACATTTATATGGACTGTCTGTGAGAAACATTTATATGGACTGTCTGTGAGAAACATTTATATGGACTGTCTGTGAGAAACATTTATATGGACTGTCTGTGAGAAACATTTATATGGACTGTCTGTGAGAAACATTTATATGGACTGTCTGTGAGAAACATTTATATGGACTGTCTGTGAGAAACATTTATATGGACTGTCTGTGAGAAACATTTATATGGACTGTCTGTGAGAAACATTTATATGGACTGTCTGTGAGAAACATTTATATGGACTGTCTGTGAGAAACATTTATATGGACTGTCTGTGAGAAACATTTACATGGACTGTCTGTGAGAAACATTTATATGGACTGTCTGTGAGAAACATTTATATGGACTGTCTGTGAGAAACATTTATATGGACTGTCTGTGAGAAACATTTATATGGACTGTCTGTGAGAAACATTTATATGGACTGTCTGTGAGAAACATTTATATGGACTGTCTGTGAGAAACATTTATATGGACTGTCTGTGAGAAACATTTATATGGACTGTCTGTGAGAAACATTTATATGGACTGTCTGTGAGAAACATTTATATGGACTGTCTGTGAGAAACATTTATATGGACTGTCTGTGAGAAACATTTATATGGACTGTCTGTGAGAAACATTTATATGGACTGTCTGTGAGAAACATTTATATGGACTGTCTGTGAGAAACATTTATATGGACTGTCTGTGAGAAACATTTATATGGACTGTCTGTGAGAAACATTTATATGGACTGTCTGTGAGAAACATTTATATGCACTGTCTGTGAGAAACATTTATATGGACAGTCTGTGAGAAACATTTATATGGACTGTCTGTGAGAAACATTTATATGGACTGTCTGTGAGAAACATTTATATGGACTGTCTGTGAGAAACATTTATATGGACTGTCTGTGAGAAACATTTATATGGACTGTCTGTGAGAAACATTTATATGGACTGTCTGTGAGAAACATTTATATGGACTGTCTGTGAGAAACATTTATATGGACTGTCTGTGAGAAACATTTATATGGACTGTCTGTGAGAAACATTTATATGGACTGTCTGTGAGAAACATTTATATGGACTGTCTGTGAGAAACATTTATATGGACTGTCTGTGAGAAACATTTATATGGACTGTCTGTGAGAAACATTTATATGGACTGTCTGTGAGAAACATTTATATGGACTGTCTGTGAGAAACATTTATATGGACTGTCTGTGAGAAACATTTATATGGACTGTCTGTGAGAAACATTTATATGGACTGTCTGTGAGAAACATTTATATGGACTGTCTGTGAGAAACATTTATATGGACTGTCTGTGAGAAACATTTATATGGACTGTCTGTGAGAAACATTTATATGGACTGTCTGTGAGAAACATTTATATGGACTGTCTGTGAGAAACATTTATATGGACTGTCTGTGAGAAACATTTATATGGACTGTCTGTGAGAAACATTTATATGGACTGTCTGTGAGAAACATTTATATGGACTGTCTGTGAGAAACATTTATATGGACTGTCTGTGAGAAACATTTACATGGACTGTCTGTGAGAAACATTTATATGGACTGTCTGTGAGAAACATTTATATGGACTGTCTGTGAGAAACATTTATATGGACTGTCTGTGAGAAACATTTATATGGACTGTCTGTGAGAAACATTTATATGGACTGTCTGTGAGAAACATTTATATGGACTGTCTGTGAGAAACATTTATATGGACTGTCTGTGAGAAACATTTATATGGACTGTCTGTGAGAAACATTTATATGGACTGTCTGTGAGAAACATTTACATGGACTGTCTGTGAGAAACATTTATATGGACTGTCTGTGAGAAACATTTATATGGACTGTCTGTGAGAAACATTTATATGGACTGTCTGTGAGAAACATTTATATGGACTGTCTGTGAGAAACATTTATATGGACTGTCTGTGAGAAACATTTATCTGGACTGTCTGTGAGAAACATTTATATGGACTGTCTGTGAGAAACATTTATATGGACTGTCTGTGAGAAACATTTATATGGACTGTCTGTGAGAAACATTTATATGGACTGTCTGTGAGAAACATTTATATGGACTGTCTGTGAGAAACATTTATATGGACTGTCTGTGAGAAACATTTATATGGACTGTCTGTGAGAAACATTTATATGGACTGTCTGTGAGAAACATTTATATGGACTGTCTGTGAGAAACATTTATATGGACTGTCTGTGAGAAACATTTATATGGACTGTCTGTGAGAAACATTTATATGGACTGTCTGTGAGAAACATTTATATGGACTGTCTGTGAGAAACATTTATATGGACTGTCTGTGAGAAACATTTATATGGACTGTCTGTGAGAAACATTTATATGGACTGTCTGTGAGAAACATTTATATGGACTGTCTGTGAGAAACATTTATATGGACTGTCTGTGAGAAACATTTATATGGACTGTCTGTGAGAAACATTTATATGGACTGTCTGTGAGAAACATTTATATGGACTGTCTGTGAGAAACATTTATATGGACTGTCTGTGAGAAACATTTATATGGACTGTCTGTGAGAAACATTTATATGGACTGTCTGTGAGAAACATTTATATGGACTGTCTGTGAGAAACATTTATATGGACTGTCTGTGAGAAACATTTATATGGACTGTCTGTGAGAAACATTTATATGGACTGTCTGTGAGAAACATTTATATGGACTGTCTGTGAGAAACATTTATATGGACTGTCTGTGAGAAACATTTATATGGACTGTCTGTGAGAAACATTTATATGGACTGTCTGTGAGAAACATTTACATGGACTGTCTGTGAGAAACATTTACATGGACTGTCTGTGAGAAACATTTATATGGACTGTCTGTGAGAAACATTTATATGGACTGTCTGTGAGAAACATTTATATGGACTGTCTGTGAGAAACATTTATCTGGACTGTCTGTGAGAAACATTTATATGGACTGTCTGTGAGAAACATTTATATGGACTGTCTGTGAGAAACATTTACATGGACTGTCTGTGAGAAACAATTACATGGACTGTCTGTGAGAAACATTTATATGGACTGTCTGTGAGAAACATTTATATGGACTGTCTGTGAGAAACATTTATATGGACTGTCTGTGAGAAACATTTATATGGACTGTCTGTGAGAAACATTTATATGGACTGTCTGTGAGAAACATTTATATGCACTGTCTGTGAGAAACATTTATATGCACTGTCTGTGAGAAACATTTATATGCACTGTCTGTGAGAAACAATTACATGGACTGTCTGTGAGAAACATTTATATGGATTGTCTGTTAGAAACATTTTTTGAGTGTCTGTGAGAAATATTTATGTGGACTGTCTGTGAGAAACATTTATATGGACTGTCTGTGAGAAACATTTTTTGAGTGTCTGTGAGAAATATTTATCTGGACTGTCTGTGAGAAACATTTATATGGACTGTCTGTGAGAAACATTTATATGGACTGTCTGTGAGAAACATTTATATGGACTGTCTGTGAGAAACATTTATCTGGACTGTCTGTGAGAAACATTTATATGGACTGTCTGTGAGAAACATTTATCTGGACTGTCTGTGAGAAACATTTATATGGACTGTCTGTGAGAAACATTTATATGGACTGTCTGTGAGAAACATTTATGTGGACTGTCTGTGAGAAACATTTACATGGACTGTCTGTGAGAAACATTTACATGGACTGTCTGTGAGAAACATTTATTTGGACTGTCTGTGAGAAACATTTATGTGGACTGTCTGTGAGAAACATTTATATGGACTGTCTGTGAGAAACATTTATATGGACTGTCTGTGAGAAACATTTATATGGACTGTCTGTGAGAAACATTTATATGGACTGTCTGTGAGAAACATTTATATGGACTGTCTGTGAGAAACATTTATATGGACTGTCTGTGAGAAACATTTATATGGACTGTCTGTGAGAAATATTTATATGGACTGTCTGTGAGAAACAATAACATGGACTGTCTGTGAGAAACATTAATCTCGACTGTCTGTGAGAAACATTTATATGGACTGTCTGTGAGAAACATTTATATGGACTGTCTGTGAGAAACATTTATATGGACTGTCTGTGAGAAACATTTATATGGACTGTCTGTGAGAAACATTTATATGCACTGTCTGTGAGAAACATTTATATGGACTGTCTGTGAGAAACATTTATATGGACTGTCTGTGAGAAACATTTATATGCACTGTCTGTGAGAAACATTTATATGCACTGTCTGTGAGAAACATTTATATGGATTGTCTGTTAGAAACATTTTTTGAGTGTCTGTGAGAAATATTTATGTGGACTGTCTGTGAGAAACATTTATATGGACTGTCTGTGAGAAACATTTTTTGAGTGTCTGTGAGAAATATTTATCTGGACTGTCTGTGAGAAACATTTATATGGATTGTCTGTTCGAAACATTTTTTGAGTGTCTGTGAGAAATATTTATCTGGACTGTCTGTGAGAAAAAATTACATGGACTGTCTGTGAGAAACATTAATATGGACTGTCTGTGAGAAACATTTATATGGATTGTCTGTTAGAAACATTTATCTGGACTGTCTGTGAGAAATATTTATCTGGACTGTCTGTGAGAAACATTTATTTGGACTGTCTGTGAGAAACATAAATATGGACTGTCTGTGAGAAACAATTACATGGACTGTCTGTGAGAAACAATTACTTGGACTGTCTGTGAGAAACATTTATATGGACTGTCTGTGAGAAACATTTATATGAGTGTCTGTGAGAAATATTTATCTGGACTGTCTGTGAGAAACATTTATATGAGTGTCTGTGAGAAATATTTATATGGACTCTCTGTGAGAAACAATTACATGGACTGTCTGTGAGAAACATTTATATGAACTGTTTGTGAGAAACATTTATATGGACTGTCTGTGAGAAACATTTATATGGACTGTCTGTGAGAAACATTTATATGGACTGTCTGTGAGAAACATTTATATGCACTGTCTGTGAGAAACATTTATATGGACTGTCTGTGAGAAACATTTATATGCACTGTCTGTGAGAAACATTTATATGCACTGTCTGTGAGAAACATTTATATGCACTGTCTGTGAGAAACATTTATATGCACTGTCTGTGAGAAACATTTATATGCACTGTCTGTGAGAAACATTTATATGCACTGTCTGTGAGAAACATTTATATGCACTGTCTGTGAGAAACATTTATATGGACTGTCTGTGAGAAACATTTATATGGACTGTCTGTGAGAAACATTTATATGGACTGTCTGTGAGAAACATTTACATGGACTGTCTGTGAGAAACATTTATCTGGACTGTCTGTGAGAAACATTTATATGGACTGTCTGTGAGAAACATTTATATGGACTGTCTGTGAGAAACATTTATATGGACTGTCTGTGAGAAACATTTATATGGACTGTCTGTGAGAAACATTTATATGGACTGTCTGTGAGAAACATTTATCTGGACTGTCTGTGAGAAACATTTATATGGACTGTCTGTGAGAAACATTTATATGGACTGTCTGTGAGAAACATTTATATGGACTGTCTGTGAGAAACATTTATATGGACTGTCTGTGAGAAACATTTATATGGACTGTCTGTGAGAAACATTTATATGGACTGTCTGTGAGAAACATTTATATGGACTGTCTGTGAGAAATATTTATATGGACTGTCTGTGAGAAACATTTACATGGACTGTCTGTGAGAAACATTTATATGGACTGTCTGTGAGAAACATTTATATGGACTGTCTGTGAGAAACATTTATATGGACTGTCTGTGAGAAACATTTATATGCACTGTCTGTGAGAAACATTTATATGGACTGTCTGTGAGAAACATTTATATGGACTGTCTGTGAGAAACATTTATATGCACTGTCTGTGAGAAACATTTATATGGACTGTCTGTGAGAAACATTTATATGGACTGTCTGTGAGAAACATTTATATGCACTGTCTGTGAGAAACATTTATATGGACTGTCTGTGAGAAACATTTATATGGACTGTCTGTGAGAAACATTTATATGGACTGTCTGTGAGAAACATTTATATGGACTGTCTGTGAGAAACAATTACATGGACTGTCTGTGAGAAACATTTATATGGACTGTCTGTGAGAAACATTTATGTGGACTGTTTGTGAGAAACATTTATATGGACTGTCTGTGAGAAACATTTTTTGAGTGTCTGTGAGAAATATTTATCTGGACTGTCTGTGAGAAACATTTATATGGACTGTCTGTGAGAAACATTTACATGGACTGTCTGTGAGAAACATTTATATGGACTGTCTGTGAGAAACATTTATCTGGACTGTCTGTGAGAAACATTTATATGGACTGTCTGTGAAAAACAATTACATGGACTGTCTGTGAGAAACATTTATATGGATTGTCTGTTAGAAACATTTATATGCACTATCTGTGAGAAACAATTACATGGACTGTCTGTGAGAAACATTTATATGAACTGTCTGTGAGAAACATTTTTTGCACTGTCTGTGAGAAACATTTATATGGACTGTCTGTGAGAAACATTGATATGCACTGTCTGTGAGAAACATTTTTGAGTGTCTGTTAGAAACATTTATCTGGACTGTCTGTGAGAAACATTTTTTGAGTGTCTGTGAGAAATATTTATCTGGACTGTCTGTGAGAAACATTTATTTGGACTGTCTGTGAGAAACATAAATATGGACTGTCTGTGAGAAACAATTACATGGACTGTCTGTGAGAAACAATTACTTGGACTGTCTGTGAGAAACATTTATATGGACTGTCTGTGAGAAACAATTACATGGACTGTCTGTGAGAAACATTTTTTGAGTGTCTGTGAGAAATATTTATCTGGACTGTCTGTGAGAAACATTTATATGAGTGTCTGTGAGAAATATTTATATGGACTCTCTGTGAGAAACAATTACATGGACTGTCTGTGAGAAACATTTATATGAACTGTTTGTGAGAAACATTTATATGGACTGTCTGTGAGAAACATTTATATGCACTGTCTGTGAGAAACATTTATATGGACTGTCTGTGAGAAACATTTATATGCACTGTCTGTGAGAAACATTTATATGGACTGTCTGTGAGAAACATTTATATGCACTGTCTGTGAGAAACATTTATATGCACTGTCTGTGAGAAACATTTATATGCACTGTCTGTGAGAAACATTTATCTGCACTGTCTGTGAGAAACAATTACATGGACTGTCTGTGAGAAACATTTACATGTTCTGTCTGTGAGAAACATTTATATGGACTGTCTGTGAGAAACATTTTTATGGACTGTCTGTGAGAAACATTTATATGGACTGTCTGTGAGAAACATTTATATGGACTGTCTGTGAGAAACATTTATATGGACTGTCTGTGAGAAACATTAATATGGACTGTCTGTGAGAAACATTTATATGGATTGTCTGTTAGAAACATTTATCTGGACTGTCTGTGAGAAACATTTTTTGAGTGTCTGTGAGAAATATTTATCTGGACTGTCTGTGAGAAACATTTATTTGGACTGTCTGTGAGAAACATAAATATGGACTGTCTGTGAGAAACAATTACATGGACTGTCTGTGAGAAACAATTACATGGACTGTCTGTGAGAAACAATTACATGGACTGTCTGTGAGAAACAATTACATGGACTGTCTGTGAGAAACATAAATATGGACTGTCTGTGAGAAACAATTACATGGACTGTCTGTGAGAAACAATTACATGGACTGTCTGTGAGAAACATTTATATGGATTGTCTGTTAGAAACATTTATCTGGACTGTCTGTGAGAAACATTTTTTGAGTGTCTGTGAGAAATATTTATCTGGACTGTCTGTGAGAAACATTTATTTGGACTGTCTGTGAGAAACATAAATATGGACTGTCTGTGAGAAACAATTACATGGACTGTCTGTGAGAAACAATTACATGGACTGTCTGTGAGAAACATTTATTTGGACTGTCTGTGAGAAACATAAATATGGACTGTCTGTGAGAAACAATTACATGGACTGTCTGTGAGAAACAATTACATGGACTGTCTGTGAGAAACAATTACATGGACTGTCGATGAGAAACATTTATATGCACTGTCTGTGAGAAACATTTATATGCACTGTCTGTGAGAAACATTTATATGCACTGTCTGTGAGAAACAATTACATGGACTGTCTGTGAGAAACATTTATATGGATTGTCTGTTAGAAACATTTTTTGAGTGTCTGTGAGAAATATTTATGTGGACTGTCTGTGAGAAACATTTATATGGACTGTCTGTGAGAAACATTTTTTGAGTGTCTGTGAGAAATATTTGTCTGGACTGTCTGTGAGAAAAAATTACATGGACTGTCTGTGAGAAACATTAATATGGACTGTCTGTGAGAAACATTTATATGGATTGTCTGTTAGAAACATTTATCTGGACTGTCTGTGAGAAACATTTTTTGAGTGTCTGTGAGAAATATTTATCTGGACTGTCTGTGAGAAACATTTATTTGGACTGTCTGTGAGAAACATTTATTTGGACTGTCTGTGAGAAACATAAATGTGGACTGTCTGTGAGAAACAATTACATGGACTGTCTGTGAGAAACAATTACATGGACTGTCTGTGAGAAACATTTATTTGGACTGTCTGTGAGAAACATAAATGTGGACTGTCTGTGAGAAACAATTACATGGACTGTCTGTGAGAAACAATTACATGGACTGTCTGTGAGAAACATTTATTTGGACTGTCTGTGAGAAACATAAATATGGACTGTCTGTGAGAAACAATTACATGGACTGTCTGTGAGAAACATTTATATGGACTGTCTGTGAGAAATATTTATCTGGACTGTCTGTGAGAAATATTTATATGGACTCTCTGTGAGAAACAATAACATGGACTGTCTGTGAGAAACATTTATATGAACTGTCTGTGAGAAACATTTATATGGACTGTCTGTGAGAAACATTTATATGGACTGTCTGTGAGAAACATTTATATGCACTGTCTGTGAGAAACATTTATATGGACTGTCTGTGAGAAACATTTATATGCACTGTCTGTGAGAAACATTTATATGCACTGTCTGTGAGAAACATTTATATGCACTGTCTGTGAGAAACATTTATATGCACTGTCTGTGAGAAACAATTACATGGACTGTCTGTGAGAAACATTTTTATGGATTGTCTGTTAGAAACATTTTTTGAGTGTCTGTGAGAAATATTTATGTGGACTGTCTGTGAGAAACATTTATATGGACTGTCTGTGAGAAACATTTTTTGAGTGTCTGTGAGAAATATTTATCTGGACTGTCTGTGAGAAACATTTATATGGATTGTCTGTTAGAAACATTTTTTGAGTGTCTGTGAGAAATATTTATCTGGACTGTCTGTGAGAAAAAATTACATGGACTGTCTGTGAGAAACATTAATATGGACTGTCTGTGAGAAACATTTATATGGATTGTCTGTTAGAAACATTTATCTGGACTGTCTGTGAGAAATATTTATCTGGACTGTCTGTGAGAAACATTTATTTGGACTGTCTGTGAGAAACATAAATATGGACTGTCTGTGAGAAACAATTACATGGACTGTCTGTGAGAAACAATTACTTGGACTGTCTGTGAGAAACATTTATATGGACTGTCTGTGAGAAACATTTTTTGAGTGTCTGTGAGAAATATTTATCTGGACTGTCTGTGAGAAACATTTATATGAGTGTTTGTGAGAAATATTTATATGGACTCTCTGTGAGAAACAATTACATGGACTGTCTGTGAGAAACATTTATATGAACTGTTTGTGAGAAACATTTATATGGACTGTCTGTGAGAAACATTTATATGGACTGTCTGTGAGAAAAATTTATATGGACTGTCTGTGAGAAACATTTATATGCACTGTCTGTGAGAAACATTTATATGGACTGTCTGTGAGAAACATTTATATGCACTGTCTGTGAGAAACATTTATATGCACTGTCTGTGAGAAACATTTATATGGACTGTCTGTGAGAAACATTTACATGTTCTGTCTGTGAGAAACATTTATATGGATTGTCTGTTAGAAACATTTTTTGAATGTGTGAGAAATATTTATCTGGACTGTCTGTGAGAAAAAATTACATGGACTGTCTGTGAGAAACATTAATATGGACTGTCTGTGAGAAACATTTATATGGATTGTCTGTGAGAAACATTTATCTGGACTGTCTGTGAGAAACATTTTTTGAGTGTCTGTGAGAAATATTTATCTGGACTGTCTGTGAGAAACATTTATTTGGACTGTCTGTGAGAAACATAAATATGGACTGTCTGTGAGAAACAATTACATGGACTGTCTGTGAGAAACAATTACATGGACTGTCTGTGAGAAACATTTATATGGACTGTCTGTGAGAAATATTTATCTCGACTGTCTGTGAGAAACATTCATATGAGTGTCTGTGAGAAATATTTATATGGACTCTCTGTGAGAAACAATTACATGGAATGTCTGTGAGAAACATTTATATGAACTGTCTGTGAGAAACATTTATATGGACTGTCTGTGAGAAACATTTATATGGACTGTCTGTGAGAAACATTTATATGGACTGTCTGTGAGAAACATTTATATGGACTGTCTGTGAGAAACATTTATATGCACTGTCTGTGAGAAACATTTATATGCACTGTCTGTGAGAAACAATTACATGGACTGTCTGTTAGAAACATTTTTTGAGTGTCTGTGAGAAATATTTATGTGGACTGTCTGTGAGAAACATTTATATGGACTGTCTGTGAGAAACATTTTTTGAGTGTCTGTGAGAAATATTTATCTGGACTGTCTGTGAGAAAAAATTACATGGACTGTCTGTGAGAAACATTAATATGGACTGTCTGTGAGAAACATTTATATGGATTGTCTGTAAGAAACATTTATCTGGACTGTCTGTGAGAAACATTTTTTGAGTGTCTGTGAGAAATATTTATCTGGACTGTCTGTGAGAAACATTTATTTGGACTGTCTGTGAGAAACATATATATGGACTGTCTGTGAGAAACAATTACATGGACTGTCTGTGAGAAACAATTACTTGGACTGTCTGTGAGAAACATTTATATGGACTGTCTGTGAGAAACAATTACATGGACTGTCTGTGAGAAACATTTTTTGAGTGTCTGTGAGAAATATTTATCTGGACTCTCTGTGAGAAACAATTACATGGACTGTCTGTGAGAAACATTTATATGAACTGTTTGTGAGAAACAATTACATGGACTGTCTGTGAGAAACATTTATATGAACTGTCTGTGAGAAACATTTATATGGACTGTCTGTGAGAAACATTTATATGCACTGTCTGTGAGAAACATTTATATGGACTGTCTGTGAGAAACATTTATATGGACTGTCTGTGAGAAACATTTATATGCACTGTCTGTGAGAAACATTTATATGCACTGTCTGTGAGAAACATTTATATGCACTGTCTGTGAGAAACATTTATCTGCACTGTCTGTGAGAAACAATTACATGGACTGTCTGTGAGAAACATTTACATGTTCTGTCTGTGAGAAACATTTATATGGACTGTCTGTGAGAAACATTTATATGGACTGTCTGTGAGAAACATTTATGTGGACTGTCTGTGAGAAACATTTACATGGACTGTCTGTGAGAAACATTTATCTGGACTGTCTGTGAGAAACATTTATATGGACTGTCTGTGAGAAACAATTACATGGACTGTCTGTGAGAAACATTTTTTGAGTGTCTGTGAGAAATATTTATCTGGACTGTCTGTGAGAAACATTTATATGAGTGTCTGTGAGAAATATTTATATGGACTCTCTGTGAGAAACAATTACATGGACTGTCTGTGAGAAACATTTATATGAACTGTCTGTGAGAAACATTTATATGGACTGTCTGTGAGAAACATTTATATGCACTGTCTGTGAGAAACATTTATATGCACTGTCTGTGAGAAACATTTATATGCACTGTCTGTGAGAAACATTTATATGCACTGTCTGTGAGAAACATTTATATGCACTGTCTGTGAGAAACATTTATATGCACTGTCTGTGAGAAACAATTACATGGACTGTCTGTGAGAAACATTTACATGTTCTGTCTGTGAGAAACATTTATATGGACTGTCTGTGAGAAACATTTTTATGGACTGTCTGTGAGAAACATTTATGTGGACTGTTTGTGAGAAACATTTACATGGACTGTCAGTGAGAAACATTTTTTGGACTGTCTGTGAGAAACATTGATGTGGACTGTTTGTGAGAAACATTTATATGGACTGTCTGTGAGAAACATTTATATGGACTGTCTGTGAGAAACATTTATATGGACTGTCTGAGAGAAACATTTATTTGGACTGTCTGTGAGAAACATTTATGTGGACTGTCTGTGAGAAACATTTATCTGGACTGTCTGTGAGAAACATTTATATGGACTGTCTGAGAGAAACATTTATATGGACTGTCTGTGAGAAACATTTATATGGACTGTCTGTGAGAAACATTTATATGGACTGTCTGTGAGAAACATTTATATGCACTGTCTGTGAGAAACATTTATATGCACTGTCTGTGAGAAACAATTACATGGACTGTCTGTGAGAAACATTTACATGTTCTGTCTGTGAGAAACATTTATATGGACCGTCTGTGAGAAACATTTATATGCACTGTCTTTGAAAAATATTTATATGGACTGTGAGAAATATTTATATGGACTGTCTGTGAGAAACATTTCTATGGACTGTCTGAAAGAAACATTAACATGTACTGTCTGTGAGAAACATTTACATGTTCTGTCTGTGCGAAACATTTATATGGACTGTCTGTGAGAAACATTTTTATGGACTGTCTGTGAGAAACATTTACATGTTCTGTCTGTGAGAAACATTTATATGGACTGTCTGTGAGAAACATTTATATGGACTGTCTGTGAGAAACAATTACATGGACTGTCTGTGAGAAACATTTATATGAACTGTCTGTGAGAAACATTTATATGGACTGTCTGTGAGAAACATTTATATGGACTGTCTGTGAGAAACATTTATGTGGACTGTCTGTGAGAAACATTTATCTGGACTGTCTGTGAGAAACATTTATGTGGACTGTCTGTGAGAAACATTTATGTGGACTGTCTGTGAGAAACATTTATGTGGACTGTCTGTGAGAAACATTTATGTGGACTGTCTGTGAGAAACATTTATGTGGACTGTCTGTGAGAAACATTTATGTGGACTGTCTGTGAGAAACATTTATGTGGACTGTCTGTGAGAAACATTTATGTGGACTGTCTGTGAGAAACATTTATATGGACTGTCTGTGAGAAATATTTCCATGTTCTGTCTGTGAGAAACATTTATATGGACTGTCTGTGAGAAACATTTATGTGGACTGCCTGTGAAAAACATTTATGTGGACTGTCTGTGAGAAACATTTATGTGGACTGTTTGTGAGAAACATTTTTGTGGACTGTCTGTGAGAAACATTTATATGCACTGTCTGTGAGAAACATTTTTTGAGTGTCTGTGAGAAATATTTATCTGGACTGTCTGTGAGAAAAAATTACATGGACTGTCTGTGAGAAACATTTATATGGACTGTCTGTGAGAAACATTTTTTGAGTGTCTGTGAGAAATATTTATCTGGACTGTCTGTGAGAAACATTTATGTGGATTGTCTGTTAGAAACATTTTTGAGTGTCTGTGAGAAATATTTATCTGGACTGTCTGTGAGAAACAATTACATGGACTGTCTGTGAGAAACATTTATATGGACTGTCTGTGAGAAACATTTATATGCACTGTCTGTGAGAAACATTTTTTGAGTGTCTGTGAGAAATATTTATCTGGACTGTCTGTGAGAAACATTTATATGGACTGTCTGTGAGAAACATTTACATGGACTGTCTGTGAGAAACATTTATATGGACTGTCTGAGAGAAACATTTATTTGGACTGTCTGTAAGAAACATTTACATGGACTGTCTGTGAGAAACATTTATTTGGACTGTCTGTGAGAAACATTTATATGGACTGTCTGTGAGAAACATTTGTATGGACTGTCTGTGAGAAACATTTATATGCACTGTCTGTGAGAAACATTTATATGCACTGTCTGTGAGAAACATTTCTGTGGACTGTTTGTGAGAAACATTTATATGGACTGTCTGTGAGAAACATTCATGTGGACTGTTTGTGAGAAACATTTATATGGACTGTCTGTGAGAAACATTTATTTGGACTGTCTGTGAGAAACATTTATATGGACTGTCTGTGAGAAACATTTACATGGACTGTCTGTGAGAAATATTTATCTGGACTGTCTGTGAGAAACAATTACATGGACTGTCTGTGAGAAACAATTACATGGACTGTCTGTGAGAAACATTTATATGGACTGTCTGTGAGAAACATTTATATGGACTGTCTGTGAGAAACATTTATATGGACTGTCTGTGAGAAACATTTAGATGGACTGTCTGTGAGAAACATTTATATGGACTGTCTGTGAGAAACAATTATATGGACTGTCTGTGAGAAACATTTATATGGACTGTCTGTGAGAAACATTTATATGGACTGTCTGTGAGAAACAATTACATGGACTGTCTGTGAGAAACATTTATATGGACTGTCTGTGAGAAACATTTATATGGACTGTCTGTGAGAAACATTTACATGGACTGTCTGTGAGAAACATTTATATGGACTGTCTGTGAGAAACATTTATATGGACTGTCTGTGAGAAACATTTATATGGACTGTCTGTGAGAAACATTTATATGGACTGTCTGTGAGAAACATTTATGTGGACTGTCTGTGAGAAACATTTATATGGACTGTCTGTGAGAAACATTTATATGGACTGTCTGTGAGAAACATTTATATGGACTGTCTGTGAGAAACAATTACATGGACTGTCTGTGAGAAACATTTATATGGATTGTCTGTTAGAAACATTTTTTGAGTGTCTGTGAGAAATATTTATGTGGACTGTCTGTGAGAAACATTTATATGGACTGTCTGTGAGAAACATTTTTTGAGTGTCTGTGAGAAATATTTGTCTGGACTGTCTGTGAGAAAAAATTACATGGACTGTCTGTGAGAAACATTAATATGGACTGTCTGTGAGAAACATTTATATGGATTGTCTGTTAGAAACATTTATCTGGACTGTCTGTGAGAAACATTTTTTGAGTGTCTGTGAGAAATATTTATCTGGACTGTCTGTGAGAAACATTTATTTGGACTGTCTGTGAGAAACATTTATTTGGACTGTCTGTGAGAAACATAAATGTGGACTGTCTGTGAGAAACAATTACATGGACTGTCTGTGAGAAACAATTACATGGACTGTCTGTGAGAAACATTTATTTGGACTGTCTGTGAGAAACATAAATGTGGACTGTCTGTGAGAAACAATTACATGGACTGTCTGTGAGAAACAATTACATGGACTGTCTGTGAGAAACATTTATTTGGACTGTCTGTGAGAAACATTTATATGGACTGTCTGTGAGAAACATTTATATGGACTGTCTGTGAGAAACATTTATATGGACTGTCTGTGAGAAACATTTATATGCACTGTCTGTGAGAAACATTTATATGCACTGTCTGTGAGAAACATTTATATGCACTGTCTGTGAGAAACATTTATATGCACTGTCTGTGAGAAACATTTATATGCACTGTCTGTGAGAAACATTTATATGCACTGTCTGTGAGAAACATTTATATGCACTGTCTGTGAGAAACATTTATATGGACTGTCTGTGAGAAACATTTACATGTTCTGTCTGTGAGAAACATTTATATGGACTGTCTGTGAGAAACATTTATCTGGACTGTCTGTGAGAACTATTTATCTGGATTCTCTGTGAGAAACAATTACATGGACTGTCTGTGAGAAACATTTATATGGACTGTCTGTGAGAAACATTTATATGGATTGTCTGTGAGAAACATTTATCTGGACTGTCTGTGAGAAACATTTTTTGAGTGTCTGTGAGAAATATTTATCTGGACTGTCTGTGAGAAACATTTATTTGGACTGTCTGTGAGAAACATAAATATGGACTGTCTGTGAGAAACAATTACATGGACTGTCTGTGAGAAACAATTACATGGACTGTCTGTGAGAAACATTTATATGGACTGTCTGTGAGAAATATTTATCTCGACTGTCTGTGAGAAACATTCATATGAGTGTCTGTGAGAAACATTTATAAGGAATGTCTGTGAGAAACAATTACATGGAATGTCTGTGAGAAACATTTATATGAACTGTCTGTGAGAAACATTTATATGGACTGTCTGTGAGAAACATTTATATGGACTGTCTGTGAGAAACATTTATATGCACTGTCTGTGAGAAACATTTATATGGACTGTCTGTGAGAAACATTTATATGCACTGTCTGTGAGAAACATTTATATGCACTGTCTGTGAGAAACATTTATATGCACTGTCTGTGAGAAACAATTACATGGACTGTCTGTTAGAAACATTTTTTGAGTGTCTGTGAGAAATATTTATGTGGACTGTCTGTGAGAAACATTTATATGGACTGTCTGTGAGAAACATTTTTTGAGTGTCTGTGAGAAATATTTATCTGGACTGTCTGTGAGAAAAAATTACATGGACTGTCTGTGAGAAACATTAATATGGACTGTCTGTGAGAAACATTTATATGGATTGTCTGTTAGAAACATTTATCTGGACTGTCTGTGAGAAACATTTTTTGAGTGTCTGTGAGAAATATTTATCTGGACTGTCTGTGAGAAACATTTATTTGGACTGTCTGTGAGAAACATAAATATGGACTGTCTGTGAGAAACAATTACATGGACTGTCTGTGAGAAACAATTACTTGGACTGTCTGTGAGAAACATTTATATGGACTGTCTGTGAAAAACAATTACATGGACTGTCTGTGAGAAACATTTATATGGATTGTCTGTTAGAAACATTTATATGCACTGTCTGTGAGAAACAATTACATGGACTGTCTGTGAGAAACATTTATATGGATTGTCTGTTAGAAACATTTTTTGAGTGTCTGTGAGAAATATTTATGTGGACTGTCTGTGAGAAACATTTATATGGACTGTCTGTGAGAAACTTTTTTTGAGTGTCTGTTAGAAACATTTATCTGGACTGTCTGTGAGAAACATTTTTTGAGTGTCTGTGAGAAATATTTATCTGGACTGTCTGTGAGAAACATTTATTTGGACTGTCTGTGAGAAACATAAATATGGACTGTCTGTGAGAAACAATTACATGGACTGTCTGTGAGAAACAATTACTTGGACTGTCTGTGAGAAACATTTATATGGACTGTCTGTGAGAAACAATTACATGGACTGTCTGTGAGAAACATTTTTTGAGTGTCTGTGAGAAATATTTATCTGGACTGTCTGTGAGAAACATTTATATGAGTGTCTGTGAGAAATATTTATATGGACTCTCTGTGAGAAACAATTACATGGACTGTCTGTGAGAAACATTTATATGAACTGTTTGTGAGAAACATTTATATGGACTGTCTGTGAGAAACATTTATATGCACTGTCTGTGAGAAACATTTATATGGACTGTCTGTGAGAAACATTTATATGCACTGTCTGTGAGAAACATTTATATGGACTGTCTGTGAGAAACATTTATATGCACTGTCTGTGAGAAACATTTATATGCACTGTCTGTGAGAAACATTTATATGCACTGTCTGTGAGAAACATTTATCTGCACTGTCTGTGAGAAACAATTACATGGACTGTCTGTGAGAAACATTTACATGTTCTGTCTGTGAGAAACATTTATATGGACTGTCTGTGAGAAACATTTTTATGGACTGTCTGTGAGAAACATTTATATGGACTGTCTGTGAGAAACATTTATATGGACTGTCTGTGAGAAACATTTATATGGACTGTCTGTGAGAAACATTAATATGGACTGTCTGTGAGAAACATTTATATGGATTGTCTGTTAGAAACATTTATCTGGACTGTCTGTGAGAAACATTTTTTGAGTGTCTGTGAGAAATATTTATCTGGACTGTCTGTGAGAAACATTTATTTGGACTGTCTGTGAGAAACATAAATATGGACTGTCTGTGAGAAACAATTACATGGACTGTCTGTGAGAAACAATTACATGGACTGTCTGTGAGAAACAATTACATGGACTGTCTGTGAGAAACAATTACATGGACTGTCTGTGAGAAACATAAATATGGACTGTCTGTGAGAAACAATTACATGGACTGTCTGTGAGAAACAATTACATGGACTGTCTGTGAGAAACATTTATATGGATTGTCTGTTAGAAACATTTATCTGGACTGTCTGTGAGAAACATTTTTTGAGTGTCTGTGAGAAATATTTATCTGGACTGTCTGTGAGAAACATTTATTTGGACTGTCTGTGAGAAACATAAATATGGACTGTCTGTGAGAAACAATTACATGGACTGTCTGTGAGAAACAATTACATGGACTGTCTGTGAGAAACATTTATATGGACTGTCTGTGAGAAACATTTATATGGACTGTCTGTGAGAAACAATTACATGGACTGTCTGTGAGAAACAATTACATGGACTGTCTGTGAGAAACAATTACATGGACTGTCTGTGAGAAACATTTATATGGACTGTCTGTGAGAAACATTTATATGCACTGTCTGTGAGAAACATTTATATGCACTGTCTGTGAGAAACATTTATATGCACTGTCTGTGAGAAACAATTACATGGACTGTCTGTGAGAAACATTTATATGGATTGTCTGTTAGAAACATTTTTTGAGTGTCTGTGAGAAATATTTATGTGGACTGTCTGTGAGAAACATTTATATGGACTGTCTGTGAGAAACATTTTTTGAGTGTCTGTGAGAAATATTTATCTGGACTGTCTGTGAGAAAAAATTACATGGACTGTCTGTGAGAAACATTAATATGGACTGTCTGTGAGAAACATTTATATGGATTGTCTGTTAGAAACATTTATCTGGACTGTCTGTGAGAAACATTTTTTGAGTGTCTGTGAGAAATATTTATCTGGACTGTCTGTGAGAAACATTTATTTGGACTGTCTGTGAGAAACATTTATTTGGACTGTCTGTGAGAAACATAAATGTGGACTGTCTGTGAGAAACAATTACATGGACTGTCTGTGAGAAACAATTACATGGACTGTCTGTGAGAAACAATTACATGGACTGTCTGTGAGAAACATTTATTTGGACTGTCTGTGAGAAACATAAATGTGGACTGTCTGTGAGAAACAATTACATGGACTGTCTGTGAGAAACAATTACATGGACTGTCTGTGAGAAACATTTATTTGGACTGTCTGTGAGAAATATTTATATGGACTGTCTGTGAGAAACAATTACATGGACTGTCTGTGAGAAATATTTATCTGGACTGTCTGTGAGAAATATTTATCTGGACTGTCTGTGAGAAATATTTATATGGACTCTCTGTGAGAAACAATTACATGGACTGTCTGTGAGAAACATTTATATGAACTGTCTGTGAGAAACATTTATATGGACTGTCTGTGAGAAACATTTATATGGACTGTCTGTGAGAAACATTTATATGCACTGTCTGTGAGAAACATTTATATGGACTGTCTGTGAGAAACATTTATATGGACTGTCTGTGAGAAACATTTATATGCACTGTCTGTGAGAAACATTTATATGCACTGTCTGTGAGAAACATTTATATGCACTGTCTGTGAGAAACAATTACATGGACTGTCTGTGAGAAACATTTATATGGATTGTCTGTTAGAAACATTTTTTGAGTGTCTGTGAGAAATATTTATGTGGACTGTCTGTGAGAAACATTTATATGGACTGTCTGTGAGAAACATTTTTTGAGTGTCTGTGAGAAATATTTATCTGGACTGTCTGTGAGAAACATTTATATGGATTGTCTGTTAGAAACATTTTTTGAGTGTCTGTGAGAAATATTTATCTGGACTGTCTGAGAAAAAATTACATGGACTGTCTGTGAGAAACATTAATATGGACTGTCTGTGAGAAACATTTATATGGATTGTCTGTTAGAAACATTTATCTGGACTGTCTGTGAGAAATATTTATCTGGACTGTCTGTGAGAAACATTTATTTGGACTGTCTGTGAGAAACATAAATATGGACTGTCTGTGAGAAACAATTACATGGACTGTCTGTGAGAAACAATTACTTGGACTGTCTGTGAGAAACATTTATATGGACTGTCTGTGAGAAACATTTTTTGAGTGTCTGTGAGAAATATTTATCTGGACTGTCTGTGAGAAACATTTATATGAGTGTTTGTGAGAAATATTTATATGGACTCTCTGTGAGAAACAATTACATGGACTGTCTGTGAGAAACATTTATATGAACTGTTTGTGAGAAACATTTATATGGACTGTCTGTGAGAAACATTTATATGGACTGTCTGTGAGAAAAATTTATATGGACTGTCTGTGAGAAACATTTATATGCACTGTCTGTGAGAAACATTTATATGGACTGTCTGTGAGAAACATTTATATGCACTGTCTGTGAGAAACATTTATATGCACTGTCTGTGAGAAACATTTATATGCACTGTCTGTGAGAAACATTTATATGCACTGTCTGTGAGAAACATTTATATGCACTGTCTGTGAGAAACATTTATATGCACTGTCTGTGAGAAACATTTATATGCACTGTCTGTGAGAAACATTTACATGGACTGTCTGTGAGAAACATTTACATGGACTGTCTGTGAGAAACATTTAGATGGATTGTCTGTTGGAAACATTTTTTGAGTGTCTGTGAGAAATATTTATGTGGACTGTCTGTGAGAAACATTTATATGGATTGTCTGTGAGAAACATTAATATGGACTGTCTGTGAGAAACATTTATATGGACTGTCTGTGAGAAACATTTATCTGGACTGTCTGTGAGAAACATTTTTTGAGTGTCTGTGAGAAATATTTATCTGGACTGTCTGAGAGAAACATTTATTTGGACTGTCTGTGAGAAACATTTATATGGACTGTCTGTGAGAAACATTTATATGGACTGTCTGTGAGAAACAATTACATGGACTGTCTGTGAGAAACAATTACATGGACTGTCTGTGAGAAACATTTATATGGACTGTCTGTGAGAAATATTTATCTGGACTGTCTGTGAGAAACATTTATATGAGTGTCTGTGAGAAATATTTATATGGACTGTCTGTGAGAAACAATTACATGGACTGTCTGTGAGAAACATTTATATGAACTGTCTGTGAGAAACATTTATATGGACTGTCTGTGAGAAACATTTATATGGACTGTCTGTGAGAAACATTTATATGCACTGTCTGTGAGAAACATTTATATGGACTGTCTGTGAGAAACATTTATATGCACTGTCTGTGAGAAACATTTATATGCACTGTCTGTGAGAAACATTTATATGGACTGTCTGTGAGAAACAATTACATGGACTGTCTGTTAGAAACATTTTTTGAGTGTCTGTGAGAAATATTTATGTGGACTGTCTGTGAGAAACATTTATATGGACTGTCTGTGAGAAACATTTTTTGAGTGTCTGTGAGAAATATTTATCTGGACTGTCTGTGAGAAACAATTACATGGACTGTCTGTGAGAAACATTTATATGGACTGTCTGTGAGAAACATTTATATAGACTGTCTGAAAGAAACATTTATCTGGACTGTCTGTGAGAAACATTTTTTGAGTGTCTGTGAGAAATATTTATCTGGACTGTCTGTGAGAAACATTTATTTGGACTGTCTGTGAGAAACATAAATATGGACTGTCTGTGAGAAACATTTATATGGACTGTCTGTGAGAAACATTTATTTGGACTGTCTGTGAGAAACATTTATATGGACTGTCTGTGAGAAACAATTACATGGACTGTCTGTGAGAAACATTTATATGGACTGTCTGTGAGAAACATTTATATGCACTGTCTGTGAGAAACAATTACATGGACTGTCTGTGAGAAACATTTATATGGATTGTCTGTAAGAAACATTTTTTGAGTGTCTGTGAGAAATATTTATGTGGACTGTCTGTGAGAAACATTTATATGGACTGTCAGTGAGAAACATTTTTTGGACTGTCTGTGAGAAACATTTATCTGGACTGTCTGTGAGAAACATTTTTTGAGTGTCTGTGAGAAATATTTATCTGGACTGTCTGTGAGAAACATTTATTTGGACTGTCTGTGAGAAACATAAATATGGACTGTCTGTGAGAAACAATTACATGGACTGTCTGTGAGAAACAATTACATGGACTGTCTGTGAGAAACATTTATATGGACTGTCTGTGAGAAACATTTATCTGGACTGTCTGTGAGAAACATTTTTTGAGTGTGTGAGAAATATTTATCTGGACTGTCTGTGAGAAACATTTATATGAGTGTCTGTGAGAAATATTTATATGGACTCTCTGTGAGAAACAATTACATGGACTGTCTGTGAGAAACATTTATATGAACTGTCTGTGAGAAACATTTATATGGACTGTCTGTGAGAAACATTTATATGCACTGTCTGTGAGAAACATTTATATGGACTGTCTGTGAGAAACATTTATATGCACTGTCTGTGAGAAACATTTATATGGACTGTCTGTGAGAAACATTTATATGCACTGTCTGTGAGAAACATTTATATGCACTGTCTGTGAGAAACATTTATATGCACTGTCTGTGAGAAACATTTATCTGCACTGTCTGTGAGAAACAATTACATGGACTGTCTGTGAGAAACATTTACATGTTCTGTCTGTGAGAAACATTTATATGGACTGTCTGTGAGAAACATTTATATGGACTGTCTGTGAGAAACATTTATATGGACTGTCTGTGAGAAACATTTATATGGACTGTCTGTGAGAAACATTTATATGGACTGTCTGTGAGAAACATTAATATGGACTGTCTGTGAGAAACATTTATATGGATTGTCTGTTCGAAACATTTATCTGGACTGTCTGTGAGAAACATTTATATGGACTGTCTGTGAGAAATATTTATCTGGACTGTCTGTGAGAAACATTTATTTGGACTGTCTGTGAGAAACATTTATATGGACTGTCTGTGAGAAACAATTACATGGACTGTCTGTGAGAAACATTTACATGGACTGTCTGTGAGAAACATTTACATGGACTGTCTGTGAGAAACATTTACATGGACTGTCTGTGAGAAACATTTATATGGACTGTCTGTGAGAAACAATTACATGGACTGTCTGTGAGAAACAATTACATGGACTGTCTGTGAGAAACATTTATATGGATTGTCTGTTAGAAACATTTATCTGGACTGTCTGTGAGAAACATTTTTTGAGTGTCTGTGAGAAATATTTATCTGGACTGTCTGTGAGAAACATTTATTTGGACTGTCTGTGAGAAACATAAATATGGACTGTCTGTGAGAAACAATTACATGGACTGTCTGTGAGAAACAATTACATGGACTGTCTGTGAGAAACATTTATATGGACTGTCTGTGAGAAACATTTATATGGACTGTCTGTGAGAAACATTTATATGGACTGTCTGTGAGAAACAATTACATGGACTGTCTGTGAGAAACAATTACATGGACTGTCTGTGAGAAACATTTATATGGACTGTCTGTGAGAAACATTTATATGCACTGTCTGTGAGAAACATTTATATGCACTGTCTGTGAGAAACATTTATATGCACTGTCTGTGAGAAACAATTACATGGACTGTCTGTGAGAAACATTTATATGGATTGTCTGTTAGAAACATTTTTTGAGTGTCTGTGAGAAATATTTATGTGGACTGTCTGTGAGAAACATTTATATGGACTGTCTGTGAGAAACATTTTTTGAGTGTCTGTGAGAAATATTTATCTGGACTGTCTGTGAGAAAAAATTACATGGACTGTCTGTGAGAAACATTAATATGGACTGTCTGTGAGAAACATTTATATGGATTGTCTGTTAGAAACATTTATCTGGACTGTCTGTGAGAAACATTTTTTGAGTGTCTGTGAGAAATATTTATCTGGACTGTCTGTGAGAAACATTTATCTGGACTGTCTGTGAGAAACATTTATGTGGACTGTCTGTGAGAAACATTTATGTGGACTGTCTGTGAGAAACAATTACATGGACTGTCTGTGAGAAACAATTACATGGACTGTCTGTGAGAAACATTTATATGGACTGTCTGTGAGAAACATTTATATGGACTGTCTGTGAGAAACATTTATATGGACTGTCTGTGAGAAACAATTACATGGACTGTCTGTGAGAAACATTTATATGGACTGTCTGTGAGAAACATTTATATGGACTGTCTGTGAGAAACATTTATATGGACTGTCTGTGAGAAACATTTATATGGACTGTCTGTGAGAAACATTTATATGGACTGTCTGTGAGAAACATTTATATGGACTGTCTGTGAGAAACATTTATATGGACTGTCTGTGAGAAACATTTATATGGACTGTCTGTGAGAAACATTTATATGGACTGTCTGTGAGAAACATTTATATGGACTGTCTGTGAGAAACATTTATATGGACTGTCTGTGAGAAACATTTATATGCACTGTCTGTGAGAAACATTTATATGGACTGTCTGTGAGAAACATTTATATGGACTGTCTGTGAGAAACATTTATATGCACTGTCTGTGAGAAACATTTATATGCACTGTCTGTGAGAAACATTTATATGCACTGTCTGTGAGAAACAATTACATGGACTGTCTGTGAGAAACATTTATATGGATTGTCTGTTAGAAACATTTTTTGAGTGTCTGTGAGAAATATTTATGTGGACTGTCTGTGAGAAACATTTATATGGACTGTCTGTGAGAAACATTTTTTGAGTGTCTGTGAGAAATATTTATCTGGACTGTCTGTGAGAAACATTTATATGGATTGTCTGTTAGAAACATTTTTTGAGTGTCTGTGAGAAATATTTATCTGGACTGTCTGTGAGAAAAAATTACATGGACTGTCTGTGAGAAACATTAATATGGACTGTCTGTGAGAAACATTTATATGGATTGTCTGTTAGAAACATTTATCTGGACTGTCTGTGAGAAATATTTATCTGGACTGTCTGTGAGAAACATTTATTTGGACTGTCTGTGAGAAACATAAATATGGACTGTCTGTGAGAAACAATTACATGGACTGTCTGTGAGAAACAATTACTTGGACTGTCTGTGAGAAACATTTATATGGACTGTCTGTGAGAAACATTTTTTGAGTGTCTGTGAGAAATATTTATCTGGACTGTCTGTGAGAAACATTTATATGAGTGTTTGTGAGAAATATTTATATGGACTCTCTGTGAGAAACAATTACATGGACTGTCTGTGAGAAACATTTATATGAACTGTCTGTGAGAAACATTTATATGGACTGTCTGTGAGAAACATTTATATGGACTGTCTGTGAGAAACATTTATATGGACTGTCTGTGAGAAACATTTATATGCACTGTCTGTGAGAAACATTTATATGGACTGTCTGTGAGAAACATTTATATGCACTGTCTGTGAGAAACATTTATATGCACTGTCTGTGAGAAACATTTATATGCACTGTCTGTGAGAAACATTTATATGCACTGTCTGTGAGAAACATTTATATGCACTGTCTGTGAGAAACATTTATATGCACTGTCTGTGAGAAACATTTATATGCACTGTCTGTGAGAAACAATTACATGGACTGTCTGTGAGAAACATTTACATGTTCTGTCTGTGAGAAACATTTATATGGACTGTCTGTGAGAAACATTTTTTGAGTGTCTGTGAGAAATATTTATCTGGACTGTCTGTGAAAAAAAATTACATGGACTGTCTGTGAGAAACATTTATATGGACTGTCTGTGAGAAACATTTGTATGGATTGTCTGTAAGAAACATTTGTATGGACTGTCTGTGAGAAACATTTTTTGAGTGTCTGTGAGAAATATTTATCTGGACTGTCTGTGAGAAACATTTTTTGGACTGTCTGTGAGAAACATTTATATGGACTGTCTGTGAGAAACAATTACATGGACTGTCTGTGAGAAACAATTACATGGACTGTCTGTGAGAAACAATTACATGGACTGTCTGTGAGAAACATTTATATGGACTGTCTGTGAGAAATATTTATCTGGACTGTCTGTGAGAAACATTCATATGAGTGTCTGTGAGAAATATTTATATGGACTCTCTGTGAGAAACAATTACATGGAATGTCTGTGAGAAACATTTATATGAACTGTCTGTGAGAAACATTTATATGGACTGTCTGTGAGAAACATTTATATGGACTGTCTGTGAGAAACATTTATATGCACTGTCTGTGAGAAACATTTATATGGACTGTCTGTGAGAAACATTTATATGCACTGTCTGTGAGAAACATTTATATGCACTGTCTGTGAGAAACATTTATATGGACTGTCTGTGAGAAACAATTACATGGACTGTCTGTTAGAAACATTTTTTGAGTGTCTGTGAGAAATATTTATGTGGACTGTCTGTGAGAAACATTTATATGGACTGTCTGTGAGAAACATTTTTTGAGTGTCTGTGAGAAATATTTATCTGGACTGTCTGTGAGAAAAAATTACATGGACTGTCTGTGAGAAACATTAATATGGACTGTCTGTGAGAAACATTTATATGGACTGTCTGTGAGAAACATTTATATGGACTGTCTGTGAGAAACATTTTTTGAGTGTCTGTGAGAAATATTTATCTGGACTGTCTGTGAGAAACATTTATTTGGACTGTCTGTGAGAAACATAAATATGGACTGTCTGTGAGAAACAATTACATGGACTGTCTGTGAGAAACATTTATATGGACTGTCTGTGAGAAACATTTATTTGGACTGTCTGTGAGAAACATTTACATGGACTGTCTGTGAGAAACATTTATATGGACTGTCTGTGAGAAACATTTATATGCACTGTCTGTGAGAAACAATTACATGGACTGTCTGTGAGAAACATTTATATGGATTGTCTGTTAGAAACATTTTTTGAGTGTCTGTGAGAAATATTTATGTGGACTGTCTGTGAGAAACATTTATATGGACTGTCTGTGAGAAACATTTTCTGGATTGTCTGTTGGAAACATTTTTCTGGACTGTCTGTGAGAAACATTTTTTGAGTGTCTGTGAGAAATATTTATCTGGACTGTCTGTGAGAAACATTTATTTGGACTGTCTGTGAGAAACATAAATATGGACTGTCTGTGAGAAACAATTACATGGACTGTCTGTGAGAAACAATTACTTGGACTGTCTGTGAGAAACATTTATATGGACTGTCTGTGAGAAACAATTACATGGACTGTCTGTGAGAAACATTTTTTGAGTGTCTGTGAGAAATATTTATCTGGACTGTCTGTGAGAAACATTTATATGAGTGTCTGTGAGAAATATTTATATGGACTCTCTGTGAGAAACAATTACATGGACTGTCTGTGAGAAACATTTATATGAACTGTCTGTGAGAAACATTTATATGGACTGTCTGTGAGAAACATTTATATGCACTGTCTGTGAGAAACATTTATATGGACTGTCTGTGAGAAACATTTATATGGACTGTCTGTGAGAAACATTTATATGGACTGTCTGTGAGAAACATTTATATGCACTGTCTGTGAGAAACATTTATATGCACTGTCTGTGAGAAACATTTATATGCACTGTCTGTGAGAAACATTTATCTGCACTGTCTGTGAGAAACAATTACATGGACTGTCTGTGAGAAACATTTACATGTTCTGTCTGTGAGAAACATTTATATGGACTGTCTGTGAGAAACATTTATATGGACTGTCTGTGAGAAACATTTATATGGACTGTCTGTGAGAAACATTTATATGGACTGTCTGTGAGAAACATTTATATGGACTGTCTGTGAGAAACATTTATATGGACTGTCTGTGAGAAACATTTATATGGACTGTCTGTGAGAAACATTTATCTGGACTGTCTGTGAGAAACATTTTTTGAGTGTCTGTGAGAAATATTTATCTGGACTGTCTGTGAGAAACATTTATATGGACTGTCTGTGAGAAACATTTATATGGACTGTCTGTGAGAAACAATTACATGGACTGTCTGTGAGAAACAATTACATGGACTGTCTGTGAGAAACATTTACATGGACTGTCTGTGAGAAACAATTACATGGACTGTCTGTGAGAAACATTTTTATGGATTGTCTGTGAGAAACATTTACATGGACTGTCTGTGAGAAACAATTACATGGACTGTCTGTGAGAAACATTTTTATGGACTGTCTGTGAGAAACATTTATCTGGACTGTCTGTGAGAAACATTTTTTGAGTGTCTGTGAGAAATATTTATCTGGACTGTCTGTGAGAAACATTTATTTGGACTGTCTGTGAGAAACATTTATATGGACTGTCTGTGAGAAACAATTACATGGACTGTCTGTGAGAAACAATTACATGGACTGTCTGTGAGAAACATTTATTTGGACTGTCTGTGAGAAACATTTATATGGACTGTCTGTGAGAAACATTTATATGGACTGTCTGTGAGAAACATTTATATGGACTGTCTGTGAGAAACATTTATATGGACTGTCTGTGAGAAACATTTATATGCACTGTCTGTGAGAAACATTTATATGCACTGTCTGTGAGAAACATTTATATGCACTGTCTGTGAGAAACAATTACATGGACTGTCTGTGAGAAACATTTATATGGATTGTCTGTTAGAAACATTTTTTGAGTGTCTGTGAGAAATATTTATGTGGACTGTCTGTGAGAAACATTTATATGGACTGTCTGTGAGAAACATTTTTTGAGTGTCTGTGAGAAATATTTATCTGGACTGTCTGTGAGAAACATTTATATGGACTGTCTGTGAGAAACATTAATATGGACTGTCTGTGAGAAACATTTATATGGATTGTCTGTTCGAAACATTTATCTGGACTGTCTGTGAGAAACATTTTTTGAGTGTCTGTGAGAAATATTTATCTGGACTGTCTGTGAGAAACATTTATTTGGACTGTCTGTGAGAAACATTTATATGGACTGTCTGTGAGAAACATTTATGTGGACTGTCTGTGAGAAACAATTACATGGACTGTCTGTGAGAAACAATTACATGGACTGTCTGTGAGAAACATTTATATGGACTGTCTGTGAGAAACATTTATATGGACTGTCTGTGAGAAACATTTATATGGACTGTCTGTGAGAAACATTTATATGGACTGTCTGTGAGAAACATTTATATGGACTGTCTGTGAGAAACATTTATATGGACTGTCTGTGAGAAACAATTACATGGACTGTCTGTGAGAAACATTTATATGGACTGTCTGTGAGAAATATTTATCTGGACTGTCTGTGAGAAACATTTATATGGACTGTCTGTGAGAAACATTTATATGGACTGTCTGTGAGAAACATTTATATGGACTGTCTGTGAGAAACATTTATATGGACTGTCTGTGAGAAACATTTATATGGACTGTCTGTGAGAAACATTTATATGCACTGTCTGTGAGAAACATTTATATGGACTGTCTGTGAGAAACATTTATATGGACTGTCTGTGAGAAACATTTATATGGACTGTCTGTGAGAAACATTTATATGCACTGTCTGTGAGAAACATTTATATGCACTGTCTGTGAGAAACATTTACATGGACTGTCTGTGAGAAACATTTATATGGATTGTCTGTTAGAAACATTTTTTGAGTGTCTGTGAGAAATATTTATGTGGACTGTCTGTGAGAAACATTTATATGGACTGTCTGTGAGAAACATTTTTTGAGTGTCTGTGAGAAATATTTATCTGGACTGTCTGTGAGAAACATTTATATGGATTGTCTGTTAGAAACATTTTTTGAGTGTCTGTGAGAAATATTTATCTGGACTGTCTGTGAGAAAAAATTACATGGACTGTCTGTGAGAAACATTAATATGGACTGTCTGTGAGAAACATTTATATGGATTGTCTGTTAGAAACATTTATCTGGACTGTCTGTGAGAAACATTTATATGGACTGTCTGTGAGAAACATTTATTTGGACTGTCTGTGAGAAACATAAATATGGACTGTCTGTGAGAAACAATTACATGGACTGTCTGTGAGAAACAATTACTTGGACTGTCTGTGAGAAACATTTATATGGACTGTCTGTGAGAAACATTTTTTGAGTGTCTGTGAGAAATATTTATCTGGACTGTCTGTGAGAAACATTTATATGAGTGTTTGTGAGAAATATTTATATGGACTCTCTGTGAGAAACAATTACATGGACTGTCTGTGAGAAACATTTATATGAACTGTCTGTGAGAAACATTTATATGGACTGTCTGTGAGAAACATTTATATGGACTGTCTGTGAGAAACATTTATATGGACTGTCTGTGAGAAACATTTATATGCACTGTCTGTGAGAAACATTTATATGGACTGTCTGTGAGAAACATTTATATGCACTGTCTGTGAGAAACATTTATATGCACTGTCTGTGAGAAACATTTATATGCACTGTCTGTGAGAAACATTTATATGCACTGTCTGTGAGAAACATTTATATGCACTGTCTGTGAGAAACATTTATATGCACTGTCTGTGAGAAACATTTATATGCACTGTCTGTGAGAAACATTTATATGGACTGTCTGTGAGAAACATTTACATGTTCTGTCTGTGAGAAACATTTATATGGACTGTCTGTGAGAAACATTTTTTGAGTGTCTGTGAGAAATATTTATCTGGACTGTCTGTGAAAAAAAATTACATGGACTGTCTGTGAGAAACATTTATATGGACTGTCTGTGAGAAACATTTATATGGACTGTCTGTGAGAAACATTTATATGGACTGTCTGTGAGAAACATTTTTTGAGTGTCTGTGAGAAATATTTATCTGGACTGTCTGTGAGAAACATTTATCTGGACTGTCTGTGAGAAACATTTATATGGACTGTCTGTGAGAAACAATTACATGGACTGTCTGTGAGAAACAATTACATGGACTGTCTGTGAGAAACATTTATATGCACTGTCTGTGAGAAATATTTATCTGGACTGTCTGTGAGAAACATTTATATGCACTGTCTGTGAGAAATATTTATCTGGACTGTCTGTGAGAAACAATTACATGGACTGTCTGTGAGAAACATTTATATGGACTGTCTGTGAGAAACATTTATATGGACTGTCTGTGAGAAACATTTATATGGACTGTCTGTGAGAAACATTTATATGCACTGTCTGTGAGAAACATTTATATGGACTGTCTGTGAGAAACATTTATATGCACTGTCTGTGAGAAACATTTATATGCACTGTCTGTGAGAAACATTTATATGGACTGTCTGTGAGAAACATTTATATGGACTGTCTGTTAGAAACATTTTTTGAGTGTCTGTGAGAAATATTTATGTGGACTGTCTGTGAGAAACATTTATATGGACTGTCTGTGAGAAACATTTTTTGAGTGTCTGTGAGAAATATTTATCTGGACTGTCTGTGAGAAACATTTTTATGCACTGTCTGTGAGAAACATTTATATGCACTGTCTGTGAGAAACATTTATATGGACTGTCTGTGAGAAACATTTATATGGACTGTCTGTGAGAAACATTTTTTGAGTGTCTGTGAGAAATATTTATCTGGACTGTCTGTGAGAAACATTTATTTGGACTGTCTGTGAGAAACATTTATATGGACTGTCTGTGAAAAACATTTACATGGACTGTCTGTGAGAAACATTTATATGGACTGTCTGTGAGAAACATTTATATGGACTGTCTGTGAAAAACAATTACATGGACTGTCTGTGAGAAACATTTATATGGATTGTCTGTTAGAAACATTTATATGCACTGTCTGTGAGAAACAATTACATGGACTGTCTGTGAGAAACATTTATATGGATTGTCTGTTAGAAACATTTTTTGAGTGTCTGTGAGAAATATTTATGTGGACTGTCTGTGAGAAACATTTATATGGACTGTCTGTGAGAAACTTTTTTTGAGTGTCTGTTAGAAACATTTATCTGGACTGTCTGTGAGAAACATTTTTTGAGTGTCTGTGAGAAATATTTATCTGGACTGTCTGTGAGAAACATTTATTTGGACTGTCTGTGAGAAACATAAATATGGACTGTCTGTGAGAAACAATTACATGGACTGTCTGTGAGAAACAATTACTTGGACTGTCTGTGAGAAACATTTATATGGACTGTCTGTGAGAAACAATTACATGGACTGTCTGTGAGAAACATTTTTTGAGTGTCTGTGAGAAATATTTATCTGGACTGTCTGTGAGAAACATTTATATGAGTGTCTGTGAGAAATATTTATATGGACTCTCTGTGAGAAACAATTACATGGACTGTCTGTGAGAAACATTTATATGAACTGTCTGTGAGAAACATTTATATGGACTGTCTGTGAGAAACATTTATATGCACTGTCTGTGAGAAACATTTATATGGACTGTCTGTGAGAAACATTTATATGCACTGTCTGTGAGAAACATTTATATGGACTGTCTGTGAGAAACATTTATATGCACTGTCTGTGAGAAACATTTATATGCACTGTCTGTGAGAAACATTTATATGCACTGTCTGTGAGAAACATTTATATGCACTGTCTGTGAGAAACAATTACATGGACTGTCTGTGAGAAACATTTACATGTTCTGTCTGTGAGAAACATTTATATGGACTGTCTGTGAGAAACATTTTTTGGACTGTCTGTGAGAAACATTTATATGGACTGTCTGTGAGAAACATTTATATGGACTGTCTGTGAGAAACATTTATATGGACTGTCTGTGAGAAACATTAATATGGACTGTCTGTGAGAAACATTTATATGGATTGTCTGTTAGAAACATTTATCTGGACTGTCTGTGAGAAACATTTTTTGAGTGTCTGTGAGAAATATTTATCTGGACTGTCTGTGAGAAACATTTATTTGGACTGTCTGTGAGAAACATAAATATGGACTGTCTGTGAGAAACAATTACATGGACTGTCTGTGAGAAACAATTACATGGACTGTCTGTGAGAAACAATTACATGGACTGTCTGTGAGAAACAATTACATGGACTGTCTGTGAGAAACATAAATATGGACTGTCTGTGAGAAACAATTACATGGACTGTCTGTGAGAAACAATTACATGGACTGTCTGTGAGAAACATTTATATGGATTGTCTGTTAGAAACATTTATCTGGACTGTCTGTGAGAAACATTTTTTGAGTGTCTGTGAGAAATATTTATCTGGACTGTCTGTGAGAAACATTTATTTGGACTGTCTGTGAAAAACATAAATATGGACTGTCTGTGAAAAAACAATTACATGGACTGTCTGTGAGAAACAATTACATGGACTGTCTGTGAGAAACATTTATTTGGACTGTCTGTGAGAAACATAAATATGGACTGTCTGTGAGAAACAATTACATGGACTGTCTGTGAGAAACAATTACATGGACTGTCTGTGAGAAACAATTACATGGACTGTCGATGAGAAACATTTATATGCACTGTCTGTGAGAAACATTTATATGCACTGTCTGTGAGAAACATTTATATGCACTGTCTGTGAGAAACAATTACATGGACTGTCTGTGAGAAACATTTATATGGATTGTCTGTTAGAAACATTTTTTGAGTGTCTGTGAGAAATATTTATGTGGACTGTCTGTGAGAAACATTTATATGGACTGTCTGTGAGAAACATTTTTTGAGTGTCTGTGAGAAATATTTGTCTGGACTGTCTGTGAGAAAAAATTACATGGACTGTCTGTGAGAAACATTAATATGGACTGTCTGTGAGAAACATTTATATGGATTGTCTGTTAGAAACATTTATCTGGACTGTCTGTGAGAAACATTTTTTGAGTGTCTGTGAGAAATATTTATCTGGACTGTCTGTGAGAAACATTTATTTGGACTGTCTGTGAGAAACATTTATTTGGACTGTCTGTGAGAAACATAAATGTGGACTGTCTGTGAGAAACAATTACATGGACTGTCTGTGAGAAACAATTACATGGACTGTCTGTGAGAAACATTTATTTGGACTGTCTGTGAGAAACATAAATGTGGACTGTCTGTGAGAAACAATTACATGGACTGTCTGTGAGAAACAATTACATGGACTGTCTGTGAGAAACATTTATTTGGACTGTCTGTGAGAAACATAAATATGGACTGTCTGTGAGAAACAATTACATGGACTGTCTGTGAGAAACATTTATATGGACTGTCTGTGAGAAATATTTATCTGGACTGTCTGTGAGAAATATTTATATGGACTCTCTGTGAGAAACAATAACATGGACTGTCTGTGAGAAACATTTATATGAACTGTCTGTGAGAAACATTTATATGGACTGTCTGTGAGAAACATTTATATGGACTGTCTGTGAGAAACATTTATATGCACTGTCTGTGAGAAACATTTATATGGACTGTCTGTGAGAAACATTTATATGCACTGTGAGAAACATTTATATGCACTGTCTGTGAGAAACATTTATATGCACTGTCTGTGAGAAACATTTATATGCACTGTCTGTGAGAAACAATTACATGGACTGTCTGTGAGAAACATTTTTATGGATTGTCTGTTAGAAACATTTTTTGAGTGTCTGTGAGAAATATTTATGTGGACTGTCTGTGAGAAACATTTATATGGACTGTCTGTGAGAAACATTTTTTGAGTGTCTGTGAGAAATATTTATCTGGACTGTCTGTGAGAAACATTTATATGGATTGTCTGTTAGAAACATTTTTTGAGTGTCTGTGAGAAATATTTATCTGGACTGTCTGTGAGAAAAAATTACATGGACTGTCTGTGAGAAACATTAATATGGACTGTCTGTGAGAAACATTTATATGGATTGTCTGTTAGAAACATTTATCTGGACTGTCTGTGAGAAATATTTATCTGGACTGTCTGTGAGAAACATTTATTTGGACTGTCTGTGAGAAACATAAATATGGACTGTCTGTGAGAAACAATTACATGGACTGTCTGTGAGAAACAATTACTTGGACTGTCTGTGAGAAACATTTATATGGACTGTCTGTGAGAAACATTTTTTGAGTGTCTGTGAGAAATATTTATCTGGACTGTCTGTGAGAAACATTTATATGAGTGTTTGTGAGAAATATTTATATGGACTCTCTGTGAGAAACAATTACATGGACTGTCTGTGAGAAACATTTATATGAACTGTTTGTGAGAAACATTTATATGGACTGTCTGTGAGAAACATTTATATGGACTGTCTGTGAGAAAAATTTATATGGACTGTCTGTGAGAAACATTTATATGCACTGTCTGTGAGAAACATTTATATGGACTGTCTGTGAGAAACATTTATATGCACTGTCTGTGAGAAACATTTATATGCACTGTCTGTGAGAAACATTTATATGCACTGTCTGTGAGAAACATTTATATGCACTGTCTGTGAGAAACATTTATATGCACTGTCTGTGAGAAACATTTATATGCACTGTCTGTGAGAAACATTTATATGCACTGTCTGTGAGAAACATTTACATGGACTGTCTGTGAGAAACATTTACATGTTCTGTCTGTGAGAAACATTTATATGGATTGTCTGTTAGAAACATTTTTTGAATGTGTGAGAAATATTTATCTGGACTGTCTGTGAGAAAAAATTACATGGACTGTCTGTGAGAAACATTAATATGGACTGTCTGTGAGAAACATTTATATGGATTGTCTGTGAGAAACATTTATCTGGACTGTCTGTGAGAAACATTTTTTGAGTGTCTGTGAGAAATATTTATCTGGACTGTCTGTGAGAAACATTTATTTGGACTGTCTGTGAGAAACATAAATATGGACTGTCTGTGAGAAACAATTACATGGACTGTCTGTGAGAAACAATTACATGGACTGTCTGTGAGAAACATTTATATGGACTGTCTGTGAGAAATATTTATCTCGACTGTCTGTGAGAAACATTCATATGAGTGTCTGTGAGAAATATTTATATGGACTCTCTGTGAGAAACAATTACATGGAATGTCTGTGAGAAACATTTATATGAACTGTCTGTGAGAAACATTTATATGGACTGTCTGTGAGAAACATTTATATGGACTGTCTGTGAGAAACATTTATATGCACTGTCTGTGAGAAACATTTATATGGACTGTCGATGAGAAACATTTATATGCACTGTCTGAGAAACATTTATATGCACTGTCTGTGAGAAACATTTATATGCACTGTCTGTGAGAAACAATTACATGGACTGTCTGTTAGAAACATTTTTTGAGTGTCTGTGAGAAATATTTATGTGGACTGTCTGTGAGAAACATTTATATGGACTGTCTGTGAGAAACATTTTTTGAGTGTCTGTGAGAAATATTTATCTGGACTGTCTGTGAGAAAAAATTACATGGACTGTCTGTGAGAAACATTAATATGGACTGTCTGTGAGAAACATTTATATGGACTGTCTGTTAGAAACATTTATCTGGACTGTCTGTGAGAAACATTTTTTGAGTGTCTGAGAAATATTTATCTGGACTGTCTGTGAGAAACATTTATTTGGACTGTCTGTGAGAAACATAAATATGGACTGTCTGTGAGAAACAATTACATGGACTGTCTGTGAGAAACAATTACTTGGACTGTCTGTAAGAAACATTTATATGGACTCTCTGTGAGAAACAATTACATGGACTGTCTGTGAGAAACATTTATATGGATTGTCTGTTAGAAACATTTATATGCACTGTCTGTGAGAAACAATTACATGGACTGTCTGTGAGAAACATTTATATGGATTGTCTGTTAGAAACATTTTTTGAGTGTCTGTGAGAAATATTTATGTGGACTGTCTGTGAGAAACATTTATATGGACTGTCTGTGAGAAACTTTTTTTGAGTGTCTGTTAGAAACATTTATCTGGACTGTCTGTGAGAAACATTTTTTGAGTGTCTGTGAGAAATATTTATCTGGACTGTCTGTGAGAAACATTTATTTGGACTGTCTGTGAGAAACATAAATATGGACTGTCTGTGAGAAACAATTACATGGACTGTCTGTGAGAAACAATTACTTGGACTGTCTGTGAGAAACATTTATATGGACTGTCTGTGAGAAACAATTACATGGACTGTCTGTGAGAAACATTTTTTGAGTGTCTGTGAGAAATATTTATCTGGACTGTCTGTGAGAAACATTTATATGAGTGTCTGTGAGAAATATTTATATGGACTCTCTGTGAGAAACAATTACATGGACTGTCTGTGAGAAACATTTATATGAACTGTTTGTGAGAAACATTTATATGGACTGTCTGTGAGAAACATTTATATGCACTGTCTGTGAGAAAAATTTATATGGACTGTCTGTGAGAAACATTTATATGCACTGTCTGTGAGAAACATTTATATGGACTGTCTGTGAGAAACATTTATATGCACTGTCTGTGAGAAACATTTATATGCACTGTCTGTGAGAAACATTTATATGCACTGTCTGTGAGAAACATTTATCTGCACTGTCTGTGAGAAACAATTACATGGACTGTCTGTGAGAAACATTTACATGTTCTGTCTGTGAGAAACATTTATATGGACTGTCTGAGAGAAACATTTTTATGGACTGTCTGTGAGAAACATTTATATGGACTGTCTGTGAGAAACATTTATATGGACTGTCTGTGAGAAACATTTATATGGACTGTCTGTGAGAAACATTAATATGGACTGTCTGTGAGAAACATTTATATGGATTGTCTGTTAGAAACATTTATCTGGACTGTCTGTGAGAAACATTTTTTGAGTGTCTGTGAGAAATATTTATCTGGACTGTCTGTGAGAAACATTTATTTGGACTGTCTGTGAGAAACATAAATATGGACTGTCTGTGAGAAACAATTACATGGACTGTCTGTGAGAAACAATTACATGGACTGTCTGTGAGAAACAATTACATGGACTGTCTGTGAGAAACAATTACATGGACTGTCTGTGAGAAACATAAATATGGACTGTCTGTGAGAAACAATTACATGGACTGTCTGTGAGAAACAATTACATGGACTGTCTGTGAGAAACATTTATATGGATTGTCTGTTAGAAACATTTATCTGGACTGTCTGTGAGAAACATTTTTTGAGTGTCTGTGAGAAATATTTATCTGGACTGTCTGTGAGAAACATTTATTTGGACTGTCTGTGAAAAACATAAATATGGACTGTCTGTGAAAAACAATTACATGGACTGTCTGTGAGAAACAATTACATGGACTGTCTGTGAGAAACATTTATTTGGACTGTCTGTGAGAAACATAAATATGGACTGTCTGTGAGAAACAATTACATGGACTGTCTGTGAGAAACAATTACATGGACTGTCTGTGAGAAACAATTACATGGACTGTCGATGAGAAACATTTATATGCACTGTCTGTGAGAAACATTTATATGCACTGTCTGTGAGAAACATTTATATGCACTGTCTGTGAGAAACAATTACATGGACTGTCTGTGAGAAACATTTATATGGATTGTCTGTTAGAAACATTTTTTGAGTGTCTGTGAGAAATATTTATGTGGACTGTCTGTGAGAAACATTTATATGGACTGTCTGTGAGAAACATTTTTTGAGTGTCTGTGAGAAATATTTGTCTGGACTGTCTGTGAGAAAAAATTACATGGACTGTCTGTGAGAAACATTAATATGGACTGTCTGTGAGAAACATTTATATGGATTGTCTGTTAGAAACATTTATCTGGACTGTCTGTGAGAAACATTTTTTGAGTGTCTGTGAGAAATATTTATCTGGACTATCTGTGAGAAACATTTATTTGGACTGTCTGTGAGAAACATTTATTTGGACTGTCTGTGAGAAACATAAATGTGGACTGTCTGTGAGAAACAATTACATGGACTGTCTGTGAGAAACAATTACATGGACTGTCTGTGAGAAACATTTATTTGGACTGTCTGTGAGAAACATAAATGTGGACTGTCTGTGAGAAACAATTACATGGACTGTCTGTGAGAAACAATTACATGGACTGTCTGTGAGAAACATTTATTTGGACTGTCTGTGAGAAACATAAATATGGACTGTCTGTGAGAAACAATTACATGGACTGTCTGTGAGAAACATTTATATGGACTGTCTGTGAGAAATATTTATCTGGACTGTCTGTGAGAAATATTTATATGGACTCTCTGTGAGAAACAATAACATGGACTGTCTGTGAGAAACATTTATATGAACTGTCTGTGAGAAACATTTATATGGACTGTCTGTGAGAAACATTTATATGGACTGTCTGTGAGAAACATTTATATGGACTGTCTGTGAGAAACATTTATATGGACTGTCTGTGAGAAACATTTATATGGACTGTCTGTGAGAAACATTTATATGCACTGTCTGTGAGAAACATTTATATGCACTGTCTGTGAGAAACATTTATATGCACTGTCTGTGAGAAACATTTATATGCACTGTCTGTGAGAAACAATTACATGGACTGTCTGTGAGAAACATTTTTATGGATTGTCTGTTAGAAACATTTTTTGAGTGTCTGTGAGAAATATTTATGTGGACTGTCTGTGAGAAACATTTATATGGACTGTCTGTGAGAAACATTTTTTGAGTGTCTGTGAGAAATATTTATCTGGACTGTCTGTGAGAAACATTTATATGGATTGTCTGTTAGAAACATTTTTTGAGTGTCTGTGAGAAATATTTATCTGGACTGTCTGTGAGAAAAAATTACATGGACTGTCTGTGAGAAACATTAATATGGACTGTCTGTGAGAAACATTTATATGGATTGTCTGTTAGAAACATTTATCTGGACTGTCTGTGAGAAATATTTATCTGGACTGTCTGTGAGAAACATTTATTTGGACTGTCTGTGAGAAACATAAATATGGACTGTCTGTGAGAAACAATTACATGGACTGTCTGTGAGAAACAATTACTTGGACTGTCTGTGAGAAACATTTATATGGACTGTCTGTGAGAAACATTTTTTGAGTGTCTGTGAGAAATATTTATCTGGACTGTCTGTGAGAAACATTTATATGAGTGTTTGTGAGAAATATTTATATGGACTCTCTGTGAGAAACAATTACATGGACTGTCTGTGAGAAACATTTATATGAACTGTTTGTGAGAAACATTTATATGGACTGTCTGTGAGAAACATTTATATGGACTGTCTGTGAGAAAAATTTATATGGACTGTCTGTGAGAAACATTTATATGCACTGTCTGTGAGAAACATTTATATGGACTGTCTGTGAGAAACATTTATATGCACTGTCTGTGAGAAACATTTATATGCACTGTCTGTGAGAAACATTTATATGGACTGTCTGTGAGAAACATTTATATGCACTGTCTGTGAGAAACATTTATATGGACTGTCTGTGAGAAACATTTATATGCACTGTCTGTGAGAAACATTTATATGCACTGTCTGTGAGAAACATTTACATGGACTGTCTGTGAGAAACATTTACATGTTCTGTCTGTGAGAAACATTTATATGGATTGTCTGTTAGAAACATTTTTTGAATGTGTGAGAAATATTTATCTGGACTGTCTGTGAGAAAAAATTACATGGACTGTCTGTGAGAAACATTAATATGGACTGTCTGTGAGAAACATTTATATGGATTGTCTGTGAGAAACATTTATCTGGACTGTCTGTGAGAAACATTTTTTGAGTGTCTGTGAGAAATATTTATCTGGACTGTCTGTGAGAAACATTTATTTGGACTGTCTGTGAGAAACATAAATATGGACTGTCTGTGAGAAACAATTACATGGACTGTCTGTGAGAAACAATTACATGGACTGTCTGTGAGAAACATTTATATGGACTGTCTGTGAGAAATATTTATCTCGACTGTCTGTGAGAAACATTCATATGAGTGTCTGTGAGAAATATTTATATGGACTCTCTGTGAGAAACAATTACATGGAATGTCTGTGAGAAACATTTATATGAACTGTCTGTGAGAAACATTTATATGGACTGTCTGTGAGAAACATTTATATGGACTGTCTGTGAGAAACATTTATATGCACTGTCTGTGAGAAACATTTATATGGACTGTCTGTGAGAAACATTTATATGCACTGTCTGTGAGAAACATTTATATGCACTGTCTGTGAGAAACAATTACATGGACTGTCTGTTAGAAACATTTTTTGAGTGTCTGTGAGAAATATTTATGTGGACTGTCTGTGAGAAACATTTATATGGACTGTCTGTGAGAAACATTTTTTGAGTGTCTGTGAGAAATATTTATCTGGACTGTCTGTGAGAAAAAATTACATGGACTGTCTGTGAGAAACATTAATATGGACTGTCTGTGAGAAACATTTATATGGACTGTCTGTTAGAAACATTTATCTGGACTGTCTGTGAGAAACATTTTTTGAGTGTCTGAGAAATATTTATCTGGACTGTCTGTGAGAAACATTTATTTGGACTGTCTGTGAGAAACATAAATATGGACTGTCTGTGAGAAACAATTACATGGACTGTCTGTGAGAAACAATTACTTGGACTGTCTGTAAGAAACATTTATATGGACTCTCTGTGAGAAACAATTACATGGACTGTCTGTGAGAAACATTTTTTGAGTGTCTGTGAGAAATATTTATCTGGACTGTCTGTGAGAAACATTTATATGAGTGTCTGTGAGAAATATTTATATGGACTCTCTGTGACAAACAATTACATGGACTGTCTGTGAGAAACATTTATATGAACTGTTTGTGAGAAACATTTATATGGACTGTCTGTGAGAAACATTTATATGCACTGTCTGTGAGAAACATTTATATGGACTGTCTGTGAGAAACATTTATATGGACTGTCTGTGAGAAACATTTATATGCACTGTCTGTGAGAAACATTTATATGCACGGTCTGTGAGAAACATTTATATGCACTGTCTGTAAGAAACATTTATCTGCACTGTCTGTGAGAAACAATTACATGGACTGTCTGTGAGAAACATTTACATGTTCTGTCTGTGAGAAACATTTATATGGACTGTCTGTGAGAAACATTTTTATGGACTGTCTGTGAGAAACATTTATGTGGACTGTTTGTGAGAAACATTTACATGGACTGTCAGTGAGAAACATTTTTTGGACTGTCTGTGAGAAACATTTATATGGACTGTCTGTGAGAAACATTTATATGGACTGTCTGAGAGAAACATTTTTTGAGTGTCTGTGAGAAATATTTATCTGGACTGTCTGTGAGAAACATTTATATGAGTGTCTGTGAGAAATATTTATATGGACTCTCTGTGAGAAACAATTACATGGACTGTCTGTGAGAAACATTTATATGAACTGTTTGTGAGAAACATTTATATGGACTGTCTGTGAGAAACATTTATATGCACTGTCTGTGAGAAACATTTATATGCACTGTCTGTGAGAAACATTTATCTGCACTGTCTGTGAGAAACATTTATCTGCACTGTCTGTGAGAAACATTTATCTGCACTGTCTGTGAGAAACAATTACATGGACTGTCTGTGAGAAACATTTACATGTTCTGTCTGTGAGAAACATTTATATGGACTGTCTGTGAGAAACATTTTTATGGACTGTCTGTGAGAAACATTTATGTGGACTGTTTGTGAGAAACATTTACATGGACTGTCAGTGAGAAACATTTTTTGGACTGTCTGTGAGAAACATTGATGTGGACTGTTTGTGAGAAACATTTATATGGACTGTTTGTGAGAAACATTTATATGGACTGTCTGTGAGAAACATTTATATGGACTGTCTGAGAGAAACATTTATTTGGACTGTCTGTGAGAAACATTTATGTGGACTGTCTGTGAGAAACATTTATCTGGACTGTCTGTGAGAAACATTTATATGGACTGTCTGAGAGAAACATTTATATGGACTGTCTGAGAGAAACATTTATATGGACTGTCTGTGAGAAACATTTATATGGACTGTCTGTGAGAAACATTTATATGGACTGTCTGTGAGAAAAATTTATATGGACTGTCTGTGAGAAACATTTATATGGACTGTCTGTGAGAAACATTTATATGCACTGTCTGTGAGAAACATTTACATGGACTGTCGATGAGAAACATTTATATGCACTGTCTTTGAAAAATATTTATATGGACTGTGAGAAATATTTATATGCACTGTCTGTGAGAAACATTTATATGGACTGTCTGAAAGAAACATTAACATGTACTGTCTGTGAGAAACATTTACATGTTCTGTCTGTGCGAAACATTTATATGGACTGTCTGTGAGAAACATTTTTATGGACTGTCTGTGAGAAACATTTACATGTTCTGTCTGTGAGAAACATTTATATGGACTGTCTGTGAGAAACAATTACATGGACTGTCTGTGAGAAACATTTATATGAACTGTCTGTGAGAAACATTTATATGGACTGTCTGTGAGAAACATTTATATGGACTGTCTGTGAGAAACATTTATGTGGACTGTCTGTGAGAAACATTTATCTGGACTGTTTGTGAGAAACATTTATATGGACTGTCTGTGAGAAACATTTCTGTGGACCGTCTGTGAGAAACATTTATGTGGACCGTCTGTGAGAAACATTTATGTGGACCGTCTGTGAGAAACATTTATGTGGACCGTCTGTGAGAAACATTTATGTGGACCGTCTGTGAGAAACATTTATGTGGACCGTCTGTGAGAAACATTTATGTGGACCGTCTGTGAGAAACAATTACATGGACTGTCTGTGAGAAACATTTCCATGTTCTGTCTGTGAGAAACATTTATATGGACTGTCTGTGAGAAACATTTATGTGGACCGTCTGTGAGAAACATTTATGTGGACCGTCTGTGAGAAACATTTATGTGGACCGTCTGTGAGAAACATTTATGTGGACTGTTTGTGAGAAACATTTGTATGGACTGTCTGTGAGAAACATTTTTTGAGTGTCTGTGAGAAATATTTATCTGGACTGTCTGTGAGAAAAAATTACATGGACTGTCTGTGAGAAACATTTATATGGACTGTCTGTGAGAAACATTTTTTGAGTGTCTGTGAGAAATATTTATCTGGACTGTCTGTGAGAAACATTTATGTGGATTGTCTGTTAGAAACATTTTTGAGTGTCTGTGAGAAATATTTATCTGGACTGTCTGTGAGAAAAAATTACATGGACTGTCCGTGAGAAACATTTATATGGACTGTCTGTGAGAAACATTTATATGCACTGTCTGTGAGAAACATTTTTTGAGTGTCTGTGAGAAATATTTATCTGGACTGTCTGTGAGAAACATTTATATGGACTGTCTGTGAAAAACATTTACATGGACTGTCTGTGAGAAACATTTATTTGGACTGTCTGAGAGAAACATTTATTTGGACTGTCTGAGAGAAACATTTACATGGACTGTCTGTGAGAAACATTTATTTGGACTGTCTGTGAGAAACATTTATATGGACTGTCTGTGAGAAACATTTGTATGGACTGTCTGTGAGAAACATTTTATGCACTGTCTGTGAGAAACATTTATATGCACTGTCTGTGAGAAACATTTCTGTGGACTGTTTGTGAGAAACATTTATATGGACTGTCTGTGAGAAACATTCATGTGGACTGTTTGTGAGAAATATTTATATGGACTGTCTGTGAGAAACATTTATATGGATTGTCTGTAAGAAACATTTATATGGACTGTCTGTGAGAAACATTTACATGGACTGTCTGTGAGAAATATTTATCTGGACTGTCTGTGAGAAACAATTACATGGACTGTCTGTGAGAAACAATTACATGGACTGTGTGTGACAAACATTTATATGGACTGTCTGTGAGAAACATTTACATGGACTGTCTGTGAGAAACATTTATATGGACTGTCTGTGAGAAACATTTAGATGGACTGTCTGTGAGAAACATTTATATGGACTGTGTGTGAGAAACAATTATATGGACTGTCTGTGAAAAACATTTATATGAGTGTCTGTGACAAACATTGATATGGACTGTCTGTGAGAAACAATTACATGGACTGTCTGTGAGAAACATTTATACGGACTGTCTGTGAGAAACATTTATATGGACTGTCTGTGAGAAACATTTACATGGACTGTCTGTGAGAAACATTTATATGGACTGTCTGTGAGAAACATTTATATGGACTGTCTGTGAGAAACATTTAGATGGACTGTCTGTGAGAAACAATTATATGGACTGTCTGTGAGAAATATTTATGTGGACTGTGTGTGAGAAACAATTATATGGACTGTCTGTGAGAAACAATTATATGGACTGTCTGTGAGAAATATTTATATGGACTGTCTGTGAGAAACATTTATATGGACTGTCTGTGAGAAATATTTATATGGACTGTGTGTGAGAAACATTGATGTGGACTGTGTGTGAGAAACAATTATGTGGACTGTCTGTGAAAAACATTTATATGGACTGTGTGTGAGAAACAATTATGTGGACTGTCTGTGAAAAACATTTATATGGACTGTCTGTGAGAAACATTTAGATGGACTGTCTGTGAGAAACATTTAGATGGACTGTCTGTGAGAAACATTGATGTGGACTGTGTGTGAGAAACAATTATGTGGACTGTCTGTGAAAAACATTTATATGGACTGTGTGTGAGAAACAATTATGTGGACTGTCTGTGAGAAACATTTATATGGACTGTGTGTGAGAAACAATTATATGGACTGTCTGTGAGAAACATTTATATGGACTGTGTGTGAGAAACAATTATATGGACTGTCTGTGAGAAATATTTATGTGGACTGTCTGTGAGAAACATTTATATGGACTGTCTGTGAGAAACATTTATATGGACTGTCTGTGAGAAACATTTATATGGACTGTCTGTGAGAAACATTTAGATGGACTGTCTGTGAGAAACATTTAGATGGACTGTCTGTGAGAAACATTCACATGGACTGTCTGTGAGAAACATTTATATGGACTGTCTGTGAGAAATATTTATATGGACTGTCTGTGAGAAATATTTACATGGACTGTCTGAGAAACATTTACATGGACTGTGTGTGAGAAACAATTATGTGGACTGTCTGTGAAAAACATTTATATGGACTGTCTGTGAGAAACATTTATATGAGTGTCTGTGACAAACATTGATATGGACTGTCTGTGAGAAACAATTACATGGACTGTCTGTGAGAAACATTTATACGGACTGTCTGTGAGAAACATTTATATGGACTGTCTGTGAGAAACATTTATATGGACTGTCTGTGAGAAACATTTATATGGACTGTGTGTGAGAAACAATTATGTGGACTGTCTGTGAAAAACATTTATATGGACTGTCTGTGAGAAACATTTAGATGGACTGTCTGTGAGAAACATTGATGTGGACTGTGTGTGAGAAACAATTATGTGGACTGTCTGTGAAAAACATTTATATGGACTGTGTGTGAGAAACAATTATGTGGACTGTCTGTGAAAAACATTTATATGGACTGTGTGTGAGAAACAATTATGTGGACTGTCTGTGAAAAACATTTATATGGACTGTGTGTGAGAAACAATTATGTGGACTGTCTGTGAAAAACATTTATATGGACTGTCTGTGAGAAACAATTATATGGACTGTCTGTGAGAAATATTTATGTGGACTGTGTGTGAGAAACAATTATATGGACTGTCTGTGAGAAACATTTATGTGGACTGTCTGTGAGAAATATTTATATGGACTGTCTGTGACAAACATTTATGTGGACTGTCTGTGAGAAATATTTATATGGACTGTCTGTGAGAAATATTTATATGGACTGTCTGTGAGAAACATTTTTTGGACTGTCTGTGAGAAACATTTATCTGGACTGTCTGTGAGAAACATTTGTGTGGACTGTCTGTGAGAAACATTTATATGGACTGTCTGTGAGAAACATTTATATGGACTGTCTGTGAGAAACATTTATATGGACTGTCTGTGAGAAACATTTATATGGACTGTCTGTGAGAAACATTTATATGGACTGTCTGTGAGAAACATTTATCTGGACTGTCTGTGAGAAACATTTATCTGGACTGTCTGTGAGAAACATTTATCTGGACTGTCTGTGAGAAACATTTATATGGACTGTCTGTGAGAAATATTTATATGGACTGTCTGTGAGAAACATTTTGATGGACTGTCTGTGAGAAACATTTATATGGACTGTCTGTGAGAAACATTTATATGGACTGTCTGTGAGAAACATTTATATGGACTGTCTGTGAGAAACATTTATATGGACTGTCTGTGAGAAACATTTATATGGACTGTCTGTCTGAAACATTTATATGGACTGTCTGTGAGAAACATTTATATGGACTGTCTGTGAGAAACATTTATGTGGACTGTCTGTGAGAAACATTTAGATGGACTGTCTGTGAGAAACATTTATGTGGACTGTCTGTGAGAAATATTTCTCTGGACTGTGTGTGAGAAAGAATTATGTGGACTGTCTGTGAAAAACATTTATATGGACTGTCTGTGATAAACATTGATGTGGACTGTGTGTGAGAAACAATTATGTGGACTGTCTGTGAAAAACATTTATATGGACTGTCTGTGATAAACATTGATGTGGACTGTCTGTGAGAAACATTTATATGGACTGTCTGTGAGAAATATTTATGTGGACTGTGTGTGAGAAACAATTATATGGACTGTCTGTGAGAAACATTTATGTGGACTGTCTGTGAGAAATATTTATATGGACTGTCTGTGACAAACATTTATGTGGACTGTCTGTGAGAAATATTTATATGGACTGTCTGTGAGAAATATTTATATGGACTGTCTGTGAGAAGCATTTTTATGGACTGTCTGTGAGAAACATTTATATGGACTGTCTGTGAGAAACATTTATATGGACTGTCTGTCTGAAACAATTATATGGACTGTCTGTGAGAAACATTTATGTGGACTGTCAGGTCAGGTATGGGAGCATGTGCCAGAACAGCGCGTCGCTGCGTCCACTTTCCGCCGGTACTCCAGGGGCCTCCGTCTGGCCATCCCCCAGGCAGATGCCAGGCCCATCCCCATCTCCTTGAGATGATGGTCAACCTGCTGCAACCATGAGGCACGTGGTCGGCCCACTGGCCTCCTCCACTCATGAGACTCCCTCGCTGAGAGAATCTGGTGAGCAGGATCAGCGTCAGGAAAACGAGCCACATGTCCATACAGCCGCAGCTGACGCTCACGGACTATGCAGGTAACAAATCTCATCCGAGTCTCTCTCAGCAACCGCTCGTTGGACACAAAATCCGACCAGCGATAGCCAAGGATTCTCCGGAGAGACCTGGTACCAAAGGAATTAAGTCTCCGTCTCAGATCCTTGGTCAAAGTCCAAGTCTCGCACCCATAGAGCAAGACTGGAAGTTCCAAGGACCTGAAGACTCGGACTTTCGTCCTCCCGCACAGGTACCGGCAGCGCCACACCCCATGATCCAGTGAATCCATGACTCCCCAGGCCCGACCCAGACGTCTATTGACCTCCGGCTCACAACCTGCGGAGACATGAATATCACTGCCAAGGTAAGTGAATCTATCCACGACCTCAACATCCTCACCACAAACAGACACAGACAGGACAGCAGCATCCAAGATGTCACCGAAAGCCTGGATCTTTGTTTTGACCCAAGAAATCCGTAATCCCAACGGCTCCGACTCCTCATTCAGCACCTCGAGGGCCCCCAAGAGGATGTCTAAAGTCTCCGCAAAGATGACTGCATCATCTGCAAAATCAAGGTCCGAGATCTTGACATTGCCAAACGATGCACCGCAACTTGATCTCTCCGACATCCTCCCAAAAATCCAGTCCATACAAGTGCTGAAAAGTGTGGGGCAAGTACACATCCCTGACGAACTCCAGTAACAACTGGAAATAAGTCAGAGGCGGTACCACCACACTTCACAGCACTCTCAGTACCAGAGTAGAGTTCAGACATCAGATCGATCAGTTTCGGTGGCACCCCACGAAGACCAAGAATCCTCCAGAGGACATCCCGATTCACTGAATCGAACGCTTTACAGAGATCAACATAGGCTGCAAGCAGCCCCTGCCGAAACTCTCGTCTGCGTTCAGTGAGGACACGAAGTGCAAGGATACGGTCAATCGTTGACCTCTTTGGTGTAAAGCCTGACTGCTCTGGACGCTGGTGCTCAAGCAGATGGTGGCGAACCCTATCAAGAATTATCCGAGCAAAGACCTTGCCCGGCACTGAGAGCAGCGTCACCCCTCGGTAGTTGTTGCAGTCTTGGCGATCACCCTTCCCTTTCCAGAGAGGGACAACAAGGCCCCTCTTCCAGTCAGTTGGGATGATGCCTGTGTTCCAGGCAGAGCACAAAACTGCATGCAACGACGCGAGTGCAGCATTTCCACCAGCCTTGAGAAGTTCAGCATGGATGCCACAGATCCCTGGAGCTTTGCCCCGTTTCAACTGGTTCACCGCAGCCCGTGTTTCCACAAGCGATGGTGGACCACAGTTGATTCGAGGGTCAGCAACAGGGATTGTAACACCCTTGACGTCCAACTCGACAGCTGGGGGATCAGCCTGGTACAACCGCTCAAAGTAACCGGCCCAGCGGGCCTTCACTTCAGACTCCTCTGTCAAGAGCCTACCACTCTCTGCTCGAACTGCAGTGCTCCGAGGGATGGGCTTGGATGAACGTAATGCGCGAATTCCCCTGTAAGCGGGACGAGAATCACCTGTCCACAGGTGATGCTCTACCCCCTCACAGATTCCTCGCACATAGGCCTCCTTGTCCACCCTCAGTGCACGTACAGTTTTACGCCTCAGCTCCCTGAACAGCTCAGCTCTGCCATTCAGCCTGGCCCTGCGACTCTGGTCAATGGTATCCAGTGTCCCTTGAGAGACAAAATTCTTCTTTGCCCTGCGGTGAACTCCAAGGCATCCACCGGCAACATCAAGGACGGTGGTCTTGAAGGTGCTCCACAACTCTTCAGGACCCCCAAAGCACCCAGACCCCCAAGTGTCCACTCAGCCTGTTCGCAAACTCCTCAGCTACTCTCTCATCCCTGAGCTTGGCAACATCCAGCCTAGGCTGGGATGGTACCATTCTCCAGGATTTAAGGTGCAGCTTTAGAGTTGCTACAACAAGCCTGTGGTCAGTATTGAGGAACTGAGCACTCCGGTAGACCCTGCAGTTCTGGATCATCCTCCAACGACCGTCAATGAGGACATGGTCAATCTCCTTTGCCACACCGCCAGCGTTGGAATACCAAGTCCAGCGATGAGCTTGCGGGCGCTGAAACCATGAACCAGCCACCCTAAGTCCATGACTTCTTGCAAAGTCAAGGAACTTAGTGCTATTCTGGTTCATAGTTCCTGACCCATGGGGACCAACACACACCTCATAACCATCCCTATCAGTTCCAGTCGATGCATTGAAATCCCCCAAGACTAGAAGTGTATCTCGTCTGGGGCACTGATCAACCACAGACTCGAGTGTGGCGTAGAATGCATCCTTCACGGTAAGATCACTCGCCTCAGTCGGAGCATAAATAGAGACCAGGGAAATGACACCTAAGGAGTGACGAATCCTTAATCTCATAATACGCTCGTTGACCGGTGTTACCTCAATTATCATTGGGGTCAGCTTATTGGACACAGCTACAGCAACTCCTTGGGTATGGTAACCATCAGAGCAACCAGACCAATAGTAGGTGTAACCACCCACCATTATCTCGCCGCAATCCGGTCTCCGAACCTCAGAGAGAGCTGCAATCCCGATGTCCAAACGCTTGAGCTCAGATGATAACAGAGACAGGTGATCATCCTCTCTTAGGGATAGGACATTCCAGGCACCCACCCGAAGGGACCGCCTCAGGTTAACCCAAGGAGACCGCCGTCTGGTGGACGACACCTCAGCACCACTCCGACACACTCTCCCGCAATCTGACCCAGGGATGTTACCCCGTGTTTTCCCTCCTATCAAAGATTGGGGGTCCCGAAGGCTTTGCCCCAATCCCATCATCCGGTGAGCTGCCCTGCGAAGGGAAGCTGCACAGGAGGTACTCCCACGGAGTGGGTTTTCAGATTTTTGCGTTTTTGCGTTTTGCGGAATGAAGCGTTTTACGGTGGCTGGAGTGCAAATCCTGCCACCAACCTCCTAATAAGAAGTAACCCAACTGCAGGAGGACGTCCGCAGACACAGTTGGGCACTAGATATGGATGGCCGTTGGCTCACAAGGAGCTCCTCCGCCCTTTGACAGGTTTTGTTTTTAATCCTGCTGGGTGTCCATATCCAAACACCCTCCTCACCAGAAAACCTGGTGGGGGAGACGGTTTAGTCGCCGACAACCCGACCATGGAACAGGTTAGTACAGGTTTACATGGTACCTGTAGCAGGTCACAGATCGAACCTGACCTGACAAATGTGGACTGTCTGTGAGAAATATTTATATGGACTGTCTGTGAGAAACATTTATGTGGACTGTCTGTGAGAAACATTTATATGGACTGTCTGTGAGAAACATTTATATGGACTGTCTGTCTGAAACATTTATATGGACTGTCTGTGAGAAACATTTATATGGACTGTCTGTGAGAAACATTTATGTGGACTGTCTGTGAGAAACATTGAGATGGACTGTCTGTGAGAAACATTTATGTGGACTGTGTGTGAGAAACAATTATATGGACTGTGTGTGAGAAATATTTAGATGGACTGTCTGTGAGAAACATTTATATGGACTGTCTGTGATAAACATTGATGTGGACTGTGTGTGAGAAAGAATTATGTGGACTGTCTGTGAAAAACATTTATATGGACTGTCTGTGAGAAACATAAAGATGGACTGTCTGTGAGAAACATTTATGTGGACTGTGTGTGAGAAACAATTATGTGGACTATCTGTGAAAAACATTTATATGGACTGTGTGTGAGAAACATTGATGTGGACTGTGTGTGAGAAACAATTATGTGGACTGTCTGTGAAAAACATTTATATGGACTGTGTGTGAGAAACAATGATGTGGACTGTCTGTGAAAAACATTTATATGGACTGTCTGTGAGAAACATTTAGATGGACTGTCTGTGAGAAACATTTATGTGGACTGTGTGTGAGAAACAATTATGTGGACTGTGTGTGAGAAACAATTATGTGGACTGTCTGTGAAAAACATTTATATGGACTGTGTGTGAGAAACAATTATGTGGACTGTCTGTGAAAAACATTTATATGGACTGTCTGTGAGAAACATTTATATGGACTGTCTGTGAGAAACATTTAGATGGACTGTCTGTGAGAAACATTTATGTGGACTGTGTGTGAGAAACAATTATGTGGACTGTCTGTGAAAACATTTATATGGACTGTGTGTGAGAAACAATTATGTGGACTGTCTGTGAGAAACATTTATCTGGACTGTCTGTGAGAAACATTTATATGGACTGTCTGTGAGAAACATTTATATTGACTGTCTGTGAGAAACATTTATTTGAGTGTCTGTGAGAAACAATTACATGGACTGTCTGTGAGAAACATTTATATGAGTGTCTGTGAGAAATATTTATATGGACTGTCTGTGAGAAACAATTACATGGACTGTGTGTGAGAAACAATTATATGGACTGTCTGTGAGAAATATTTATATGGACTGTGTGTGAGAAACAATTATATGGACTGTCTGTGAGAAATATTTATATGGACTGTCTGTGAGAAACATTTATATGGACTGTCTGTGAGAAACATTTATATGGACTGTCTGTGAGAAACATTTATATGGACTGTCTGTGAGAAACATTTATGTGGACTGTCTGTGAGAAACATTTAGATGGACTGTCTGTGAGAAACATTTATATGGACTGTGTGTGAGAAACAATTATATGGACTGTCTGTGAGAAATATTTATATGGACTGTCTGTGAGAAACATTTATATGGACTGTCTGTGAGAAACATTTATATGGACTGTGTGTGAGAAACAATTATGTGGACTGTCTGTGAAAAACATTTATATGGACTGTCTGTGAGAAACATTTAGATGGACTGTCTGTGAGAAACATTGATGTGGACTGTGTGTGAGAAACAATTATGTGGACTGTCTGTGAAAAACATTTATATGGACTGTCTGTGAGAAACATTTATATGGACTGTCTGTGAGAAACATTTATCTGGACTGTCTGTGAGAAACATTTATATGGACTGTCTGTGAGAAATATTTATATGGACTGTCTGTGAGAAACATTTTGATGGACTGTCTGTGAGAAACATTTATATGGACTGTCTGTGAGAAACATTTATATGGACTGTCTGTGAGAAACATTTATATGGACTGTCTGTGAGAAACATTTATATGGACTGTCTGTGAGAAACATTTATATGGACTGTCTGTGAGAAACATTTATATGGACTGTCTGTCTGAAACATTTATATGGACTGTCTGTGAGAAACATTTATATGGACTGTCTGTGAGAAACATTTATGTGGACTGTCTGTGAGAAACATTTAGATGGACTGTCTGTGAGAAACATTTATGTGGACTGTGTGTGAGAAACAATTATATGGACTGTCTGTGAGAAACATTTATGTGGACTGTCTGTGAGAAATATTTCTCTGGACTGTGTGTGAGAAAGAATTATGTGGACTGTCTGTGAAAAACATTTATATGGACTGTCTGTCTGAAACATTTATGTGGACTGTCTGTGAGAAACATTTATGTGGACTGTCTGTGAGAAATATTTATATGGACTGTCTGTCTGAAACAATTATATGGACTGTCTGTGAGAAACATTTTGATGGACTGTCTGTGAGAAACATTTATATGGACTGTCTGTGAGAAACATTTATATGGACTGTCTGTGAGAAACATTTATATGGACTGTCTGTGAGAAACATTTATATGGACTGTCTGTCTGAAACATTTATATGGACTGTCTGTGAGAAACATTTATATGGACTGTCTGTGAGAAACATTTATGTGGACTGTCTGTGAGAAACATTTAGATGGACTGTCTGTGAGAAACATTTATGTGGACTGTGTGTGAGAAACAATTATATGGACTGTGTGTGAGAAATATTTAGATGGACTGTCTGTGAGAAACATTTATATGGACTGTCTGTGATAAACATTGATGTGGACTGTGTGTGAGAAACAATTATGTGGACTGTCTGTGAGAAACATTTATGTGGACTGTCTGTGAGAAACATAAAGATGGACTGTCTGTGAGAAACATTTCTGTGGACTGTGTGTGAGAAACATTGATGTGGACTGTCTGTGAGAAACATTTATGTGGACTGTCTGTGAGAAACATTTATGTGGACTGTGTGTGAGAAACAATTATGTGGACTGTGTGTGAGAAACATTTATGTGGACTGTGTGTGAGAAACAATTATGTGGACTGCGTGTGAAAAACATTTATGTGGACTGTGTGTGAGAAACAATTATGTGGACTGTGTGTGAGAAACATTTATGTGGACTGTGTGTGAGAAACAATTATGTGGACTGTCTGTGAGAAACATTTATGTGGACTGTGTGTGAGAAACAATTATGTGGACTGTCTGTGAAAAACATTTATATGGACTGTGTGTGAGAAACAATGATGTGGACTGTCTGTGAAAAACATTTATATGGACTGTCTGTGAGAAACATTTAGATGGACTGTCTGTGAGAAACATTTATGTGGACTGTGTGTGAGAAACAATTATGTGGACTGTGTGTGAGAAACAATTATGTGGACTGTCTGTGAAAAACATTTATATGGACTGTCTGTGAGAAACATTTATCTGGACTGTCTGTGAGAAACATTTATATGGACTGTCTGTGAGAAATATTTCTCTGGACTGTGTGTGAGAGAAC
>NW_028222132.1:25777-40777 GCF_056783735.1 Eptatretus burgeri
AAAAAGCAAACATAAAAGTGAAAACACAGTGCAGAGCTAATACCGATTACCGAGCACACGGCAACACTTATACAATTCTACTTCACAGACGGCGCCGACAACACATACCCAAAACCAAGGAAAAGAAATCCCCCAAGAATGAGGTAGGCCTGGGGCCGAGACCGGGTCGGGCCTACCCGTCTGGTGATGAGACGCGGAGCGGCGATGGCCCCGCAACCCGCGGGCCTCGTGGACAGTGCCTGGCAGGGGGTGGGAACGGGGCCCCTTGGTCGCACTATCTCAGCGCGGGGGGAAACAGGAGGGGGTTGCTGATGCTCGGGGTATAGAGGATCTTTATTATGTGCGACGAGCGTCTCCACCTCGGCCAGGTCGCGCTGTCGGCCTCCCTCGGGTGCAGCTTCCTGCACGACGCGAGCACCCCCTCGTCTGGTGTCGCCGCCTTTCCACAGCTCCGTCCCCTCCGTTCCGACTCCAACGCACACGACGAGCAGCTCCACCGCCCGCGAAGTCTTGACCCTCTGCTTCCGACTCTCCTCTTCTTGACTCTCCGACCCCGTTCTGCTGACTCTCCGACCTCGTTCTGTCTGACGAACACGGTCCTTTTATCCCCCCGTAACTTCGCCTTTGACCCCCTCCCTTTGACCTTTCACCTCGCTCCCCATTGGCCCGAGAAAAAGTGGGCGTGAAGGCTTTTTGATCCACAAATTTGCATATATCGATCGTTCTGGAGGCGGGGCCAAATCGCCCCTCGCTCACCGATTGGACGGCAAAAAGTGGGCGTGTGTCGTTTTTGATCCGTTTTTGAAGCAGAAAATCCGTGATTTTGTACACGCTGTTCGACGCGCGTTCTGCATGAGTCCAACACCGGTACCCACAGCGGGGCAAGAACGGTGGCGATGCTACGGTTGCGAGGTGTGCGTGAAGGTCGTGGCGGTTGTGGTGAAGCGGTGGTTGTGGTCGGTGGTTGATGTTGTGGTTGTGATCATGGCGGTTGGTCCAAAATAAAGATAGTAAAAAAGAAAAACGGCTATCCTGAAGAGTCGCAGCACGTATAAATGACATGTATTCCCACTAGACAACGGGTTTGGGCCTAACTACACATGCACTTACCGAGATACCTCACCTAAGGGACCTGAATGGTGGTTTGCGAATTTGGTAACCACAACAATATATATATATATATATGTAGATATATATATATATATATATATATATATATATATATATATATATATATATATATATATATATATGTAGATATATATATATATATATATATATATATATATATATATATATATATATATGTAGATATATATATATATATATATATATATATATATATATATATATATATGTAGATATATATATATATATATATATATATATATATATATATATATATATGTAGATATATATATATATATATATATATGTAGATATATATATATATATATATATATATATATATATATATATATATATATGTAGATATATATATATATATATATATATATATATATATATATATATATATATATATATATATGTAGATATATATATATATATATATGTGTAGATATATATATATATATATGTATGTAGGCATATATATATATATATATATATATATATATATATATATATATATGTATATATATATATATATATATATATATATATATATATGTGTAGATATATATATATATATATCTACACATATATATATATATATATATATATATATCTACACATATATATATATATATATATATATATATATATATATCTACATATATATATATATATATATATATATATATATATATATATATATATATATATATATATATATATATATATATATATATATATATATATATATATATATATATATATATATATATATATATATATATATATATATATATATATATATATATATATATATATATATATATATATATATATATGTAGATATATATATATATATATATATATATATATATATATATATATATATATATATATATATATATATATATATATATATATATATATATATATATATATATATATATATATATATATATATATGTAGATATATATATATATATATATATATATATATATGTATATATATATATATATATATATATATATATATATATATATATATATATATATATATATATATATATATACACACACATGTCCAAAATAAAGATAGCAAAAGAAAACGGCTATCCTGAAGAGTCGCAGCACGCATAAATGACATGTATTCCCACTAGACAACGGGTTTGGGCCTAACTACACATGTACTTACCGAGATACCTCACCTAAGGGACCTGAATGGTGGTTTGCGAATTTGGTAACCACAACACTACCCCCTCCCCTTTTTACAGACTCGTCCCGAGTCGTCAAATTTTCGTGTGCCATCATGTGTAGTTTTCCCCCGAGTACATTTTACCTACGGATCCCTGAGTGCGACATTCATGGTATTCGTGTCCCCAAAATAAATAACCTGAGGGCTGCGTAACTACCTAAACAAACTCACTCACACGGACGACTTAAATAAAATTGCCGGCGCTAAGACATACATGCCGGGGGCGCACTCATATTTACAGTACATCTTAACCTTAACTTACAAATTTTACACTAAACCATGGCCCAGGATCATTGAACTCTGCAAAAGAAAAGCAGTTAGCAGGGAGCCAGGCTGCCCGCATGCAGTCTCTGGCTCAAAACAATGCAGGTGACAGGGAACGTGGCTGGCTGCTCACACGCAGTCCAAGGCCTTCCCTTTTGAACTGAACGCAGTGAACCACAACGGTGCATGGGCTGCACAAACGCAGTCTCCGTGCCAGCTCAAGTGGCACACGCAATGAACACAACGAATGGATGGATGAATGGATGGACCGAATGCAGTGAACCACAACGGTGCATGGGCTGCACAAACGCAGTCTCCGTGCCAGCTCAAGTGGCACACGCAATGAACACAACGAATGGATGGATGAATGGATGGATGAATGGATGGACGCAAACACGGTGCATGGGCCGCCACTGCAGGCCCGTGTTGTAGCTGCCAACAGGGCAGTTCTTGCAGCTTGCAAACTGTTGCTTTCTGATCCTGGCGCACATGGAAACGAACAGGGGGGGGGGGGGGGCAAAGCAAAAATTGAACGGGGCTGGTGAACGTGGGCAGTGGGCATGGCATGGCAAAGGCAGCAGGCAAACACAGCCCGCAGAAGAAGGCCGCTGCAGGCAAACACAGCCGGCAGATGAACTGGCCGGCACAGGCCTTGAAGAAAAACAGCCAGCAGATGAACTGGCCGGCACAGGCCTTGCAGAAAAACAGCCAGCCGGCAGACGATCCAGCCGGCACAGGCCTTGCAGCTAAGCAGCTGCAGATGAAGCTGGCCAGCCTTTGCCGTTCAGTGGAGGTTGGTGGAGGGAGTGCGGTGGTGCTGGCCACTTGGACCTACCTCCCTGTCTCCCTCCCAACCTATCGCCTTTGCCTGTCACTGCACATACCCACTCCCTTAATTTGTCAAACCCCAATTTAGCCCCAACTTAATTTTTTTCTGTTGTTTTTATTTTTACTCCCCCACTATAAATCATCCCCTAACCCCCTTTATCGTCCTTGTTCGGCTAACCTATCCTGTCACCTAGCCTACTCCCAACCCCTACGTTCCCTTCCCGGAGGGGAACAAGGGAGAGCTAACGTCCTGTGTCGAGGCCCAACGAAGCCTCAGAATGGCCTCCCCAGAGTTCGGCGATCTATAACCAAAGTGGGTCCAGCGGCCCACAACGACAGCGAGGGGATGGATGGTGCGGAGGGGTACACTTCCTAATCTACCCTATCCATTTAACTGTTAAACTACCCCGGGGCTTTCAACAAGCGCCTCTCGCTTAAAGTATTGGTTCTAACAACCCAGATTCCCGTCGCCTGTGTTGGTGTCCTCACAATTTCGGGCCTCGCCCCCCAATTTTCTCTCCGTGCCCTCACACGGTCTCCTGGCTGGGACACGTGGCTCCCTTTGGCAGGCACGACCCTCTGCCGAATCTCCCGCTATGGCACCCCCGGGCACTACACTGCCTCCGAGCCTACCAGCTCCCTAACACCGGGGAGTGCCCCCCATGGCACCTCCCCTGAAACGCACACGTGGCAGGCCGGCCTCCGGGCCCCTTTCCGAGGGTCACCCGTGCCCACAACACTGCCCACGCGGCTAATGGCGCCCCGGGCCCCCGCACCAAGCAGGCGCACCCGTGCCCACTACTCTATCCCGCCCCCCATGGGCCCATGGCCTACCGCGGCCGACTAGCCTGGTGCCCGGGGTACCCACTCAGCGATACTCACCTTTCGCAGCCACGCTCCCAAGCCCGTCAACAGGGCTCCTGCACCCCTCCAAATGGGTTTCGAGCCTACACTCCCACCAACAACAAAACGACCTCCATTTTTCAATTTGACTAACCCAGCTAACTCACTTTACTCTGACCCCGGGGTCCCTTGGGCGGGAGTCACTCCTCCCCCCAATCACTCATCGCACCATGCATTCCCCATTCGCTCCATTCACACAGACCCGCTGGCCTCACTCACTCATCATGTACTCGCCTCACAACTCTTCAATACACACACCGCTGAACTCTGCCATCCTTCTAACTGCACCCCTAACTAACTCGTGCTCCCACGTCGTCCCTTAAACTACAGCACGTTCCATTTAACACTACGTAGCTAAACTACGTCCCCTCTACACACTCACTGTCAGTCACTGTCTCCAAATAATCCCATTAATCAATTTCCCAGGGGGGGAATTTCCTCCCTTCCTACTGGGCTCGTGAACTCGTTGCAAGACTCTGAGAGCCCTGCGCCTCTGCGGGAGCGGCTGTTCCAGCACCGACTCCTCCAGCAAGACATATCCATGAGGGCGTAAGGTCGCCCTTGTAAGGCCTCAGGCGGTCCGCGTGGACGATCCGAGGGAGGGCTCGTGGTCCCATTTTAATTTTTAGGACCACGTCACTGACTTGCGCCAGGACAACCCCCGGGCCCTGCCAAGGTGAGGTGAGCTTCGGGCATCTGCCCTTCCTTCGCCGGGGGTTAAAGAACCAAATCTTTGCCCCCAGTGGGTATTTGCTCACCTGGCTCCGGTGGTCGTACCTGCGCTTCATTTTTATGCCCGCCTGTTGGAGCCGGTGTCGTGCGAAGGCGTGGACCTTCTCCAAGCCCTCCTCCAACCGACCGGCATAGCCCTCCCCCGGGGGCCTATCAAGCCGCTCAGGCGTCGGACCGCACAATAAATCGACGGGGCTTCTCAGCTCCCGTCCATACATCAACAGCGCCGGACTACATGCGGTAGACCCGTGCTGGGACGCGCGATAGGCCATCAGGAGGTACGGAAGGTGTTCCTCCCAGTCCTCCTGGTTAGTGGCGGTGAAGAGGGCCAACTGTTGGACCAGGGTCCTGTTGAACCTCTCCACCATGCCATCAGACTGTGGTCTCAGGGGCGTTGTCCATGTTTTTCGAATTTCCAGGAGCCTGCACACCTCTTTTAGTAATTCACTCTCAAAATTTCGTCCCTGGTCCGTGTGCAGCTCCTGCGGAATCCCATACCGGCATGTAAATCCTTCTACGAAGGCCTTGGCCACAACCCCTGCTTCCTGGCTGGGAAGGGCAAAGGCTTCTGGCCATTTGGTGAAATAGTCCATAATTACGAGGACGTACTTATTACCCTGGCGAGTGGGGGGCAGTGGTCCCAAAATGTCCATGGCCACTCGCTCCAGGGGAGCCCCAACCTGATGTAGTTGGAGTGGGGCCCTCATCCTCTGTGGCGGTCCCTTTTTTGCAGTACAGGCGTCGCATGCTCGACACCAGTCCTGTACATCGCGCCCCATGTTAACCCAATAGAACCGCCGGCGGGCCGAGATTTTGTTTTGGTCCTGCCCAAATGGCCGCCGGCGCTTGTGTACCGTGCACCTGTTTCAAAATTTGGGTCTTAAACCCATCAGGGACTATCACCAGCCAAGAAGTTTGTTCAGAAGGAATCTCCACCCACTTGCGATACAAGATGTTGTCCCTCATTTCTAGGGTCCTCCACTGAGCCCAGTATGCCTTTGTTCGCGTCCCGAATGGGGCGATTTCCTCCCCACTGGGCCTCCTGTTTTCCTGGACCCATTTGTACACTGGCCCTAGCACCGGGTCTTCCCGCTGGGCCGTGCTCCATGCCAATCCACCAAATTCCTCTCCCGCGGTTAGTGGCAAAGTTGGGCCTACCACCCGGGCCGCACGGACTGGGAGTTTCGGGGAGGCGTCTGCCAATTGGTCCCTCTCCTCCTGTCTCGTACAATATTTGCAGTTTTCCCTCAGACAGGGGCGTCGAGAGAGCGCATCGGCATTCCCATGAGCCTTACCGGCTCTATGGACCACACTGAAATCGTACTGCTGCAATTTTTCCAACCACCTTGCAATTTGGCCTTCCGGTTCCTTGAACCGTAAGAGCCATTGCAAGGAGGAATGGTCAGTTCGAACCAAAATTTCCTCCCGTACAAGTACGGGTGGAAATGGCCCACGGCAGACAGCATAGCCAATAGTTCCTTGCGAGTTACGCAATAATTTCGTTCGGGCCTACTCATGGCCCGACTGTAATCTGCGATCACTCTTTCCACGCCCCCTGTGTCTGGGACAAGACTGCTCCCAATCCTTCCTGGCTTGCATCCGTGTCCAGGGTATACATCCCGTCATCGGTGGGGTACGCTAAAACAGGTGCGGATGTCAAACACCCCCTTTAATTTGAGGAAGGCCTCCTGGCACTCCTCCGTCCAATTAAATCTCAACCCCTTCTCCGTCAACCGGTGAAGGGGCCTGGCTATCTCCGCAAAGTTTGCCCACGAAACGCCGGTAGTAGGAGCAAAGTCCCAAAAGCCCCGCACCTGTTTGACAGTTGTGAGTACGGGCCACTCCTCTACCGCTGTAATTTTTCCGGGGTCGGTCTTCACCCCCTCGCGGCCTATCACGTGTCCGAGATAGGCCACCTCTGTCGCTTGAACAAAGTGCATTTCTCTGGGCTCAATTTCAGCCCTGCCTGCCTGAGGTGCCCAAACACCTGGTCCAAATTGGCTATCTCCTGGGTGAATGTTTTAGCGTGTACCAGGGACGTCATCCAGATACACCAGGCATGACTGCCACGGCATGCCGCCGAGTACACACTCCATCAGTCTCTCAAAGGTGGCGGGGGCGTTACACAAGCCGAACGGCATCACAGTGAACTGATACAGTCCCTTCCCTGTGGAAAATGCCGTTTTCTCCTTCCCCCGTCTTATCCATCTCCACCTGCCAATACCCACTCTTGAGGTCCAGAGTTGAGAACCATTTAGAGGCCTGCAACGGCGTCGAGGGTATCGTCAATTCTAGGCAGGGGATAGGAGTCTTTGAGTGTCACGTTGTTCAGCTGGCGATAGTCCACACAGAAACGCGTGGTCCCATCCTTCTTTTAACCAGCACAACTGGTGACATCCAAGGACTTCCCGAGGGCTCGATGACACCTGCATTGAGCATCTTCTCCAACCTGTTCATCAGCCTCCTCTCTTTTGCTCCATGGGAGCCTTCGAGCAGGCTGACGGACAGGCCGGGCCCCATTGGTGTGGATCTGATGTTGCACCAGGCCCGTACGTCCAATATCCTCGGGTGACAAGGAGAAGATCCCGATGTGTCGGTCGACCAGCTTGTATAAGGCCTCCCGCTGGGCCTCCTCCAAATCTACACTACTCCGATTTACCATCTCACGAATGGGACCGGGCCAATTCCTAATCGAGTCTGGAGACTCCTTCTGGGGCCGGTCCGGCTCGGCTCGACGTTATCGTCCCTCAGCTCTGCGACCTCTTTTACTGGGATGCAATCTGCCACCTTCGTGCCCTTCCTGATAGTGCGTGGTTCCGTGCTAACATTTATCACCCGTACGGGCACTACTGGCCCGTCGGTACTTACCAGGGTGCGGCCCACGACTAAGCCCGGGGTTGGCGGCCCTGCCGGTAGTTCCGCTAGGCCGCAGGGGCCCTGCCACGTTGGGGGTGCTCGCCACCGGGCCGGGACCACCGCCTCGGCACCCGGGGGAATGACCACGGAGTCAGGAGCCTCCAGCTCCACCCTCTCATCCGTGCTCACGCCTCCTAACGGCAACTCTTCACCACCCAACTGCATGACCCCCCGGCCCAAGTCGATCTTACAACCACCGGCCGTCAGCACATCCAACCCTATTAGACATGGGTCGTACACCTCTGCCACCCAAACCTCTATCTTGGTTTTCACAGTGCCCAATTTAAACGACACGAAACCACGTCCTATGATAGGGGCCGTTGCCCCGGTAGCTAGCTGCAAACTATGGTTTTGCAGACGGTGGATCTCATCCCAACCGTCTACACTCGAATCAAGGACCACAGGGCTGATGATCGTGGCGCTTGCTCCTGTGTCCACCACGGCGTCTACCCCTACGCCGGCAATCTTGCACCGAATTGTTAAGCTACCTTTGCCAATTTGGCCACAACTGATGACCTGTCGCAGTTCTGAGGGCTCTTCTCCGTCTGAGTCTGCCGAACACGGCCCTACATGTTCGGCACTTCTTAGTTTCCCGGGGACTGGTGGGGGGGTGATGGTTGGGCCTGGCTATCCCTATTGACCCGGGGCGGAGTTGGTGGTCTAGGGGGCCGTGGCTCTTCTCTTCGCGGGGGCCTTTCCCTGCGTGGGGCGTTGCCCCTCCGCTGCAGGTGGTCCCCTGCGCCACAATTATAACACCTCTTCTGGTAAGGTGTTTGCCTCCAGTACGCCGAATTATACCCCCCTCCATTCCGAATTGGGGTACCCCCCGATGGCCCATCTCCCGCCCTTCCCGGGCCCGACCGCCTCTCCACAGGTCTCCCGAACCGGCGGTCGAACATGCCCTGCACCATCCTTTCCATTCGCGCTTGGTCGCCCAGGGTTGCCCCGGCTCCCAGCGCACTGTCGTGCACGGGGTCCACCTGTCGGACTGCCACCGCGTGGCGCCCAGCCCCTCCCAATGGCGTTCTGGCTGCCTCCCAGCAGGCAGCAGTATCAGCCGCCTTCTGGAGGTTGTCCGGGCGCCATACGGTGAGCAATGCTCCGACATCGGTGCCCCCTATTGCTCGAAGGAAATGGTCCAGGGCAATCTCCTCCCGGTACTCCGGTGGCATGTTGGTGTGCGCGATCCCCACCAAGCGGCGAATGTCATGTGCCAATTCTCCCAGCGATTCCTGGGGACGTCGTTTGCTCCCGTTGAGCTGAGCTTTAACAAGCTCGCTCTGCTGGTCCATGCCAAATCGGTTTTTTAGGGCCGAATGGAGATCCTCCAGGGTCGCCCCCTCACTGGGTACCGTGGTCAGGACTTCCAAAGCCACGCCACGCAGGGCCGCTGTGAGTTGTGCCACACCCTGCACCTCGTTCCAGCCATTGCCTCTGGCAACACACTGGAACTGGGCCATATATGCCCTCAAGTCCGTCTTGCCATCGTACGGGGGTAGCGGCACCCTCGGTTCTTTCTAGGTCTCCTCCCGTTCCCTAGGGACTCCGGGAGGAGTGTACCTCCCCAGTCCCAATGGTGCCTCACTCCCGCAGGGTCCGAGCCATTTGCCCGGGGGCTCCACCACCCTTGTCTGCGTCTGTCCGTGCCCCGCGTCGTCCCGCTTACTCTCCCAAGCCATTGGACTCACACTCCGCACACCCCCTGGAACAGTCATTCTGGGTACCCCCATTAGGCCAAAAGACCCCGCGGTCTCTACCCTCCCCAAGCTTGGCACGCTCACCCCCGCATCGGGCAAGCCTCCTGCTCCGCCTTGTGACACCGGCCCCACCTAGGCACGATCCGCCTCGAGGGAGTATATCCTCTCCCCCTGTTCCCGAAGGAGGCCACCCTGCTTCTCACACCGGGCCTCCACCCTATCCGCCAGTCTCTTCTCCATTTCCTCCATTTTTCCCTTTATTACCCCATTTATTTCCTCCCCTATCGTTCCTAACGACAGTTCCCCGACTTTTTCTCTTATTTGCTCCACCTCCCCTTGTACCTGTGTCACCATCTTATTTGTCTTGGATATTTCCTCCCTCGTTGTCCTAAACTGCTCTTCTGTCTCGCCCGGTTTTTCCTATCTGTTCCCCCAGTTCCTCTGTCTTTTCTCCGGCTTTCCGCTCCATTTCATTAATTACCTCCTCATGTCTCTTTCTACATTCCTCCGTCACCTTTTTTAATCCTTTCTGTGTCTCCGCTTTTACCTCCTTTCGCAGGTTTTCAACTTTGTCTGTCATTTCCCGATGTCTTTTCTCACAGTCCTCCTTCACGGCTCCCAATCCCTCCTTTATTTTCCCTTGTTCTCTTTTTAATTCCTCTATCGCCGTCGTGTTCCTCCCTATTTCCTCCTTTATTTGGTCTTGTCCCTGTTTTACTTCTCCCAATCCTTTTCCTACTTTGTCTATTTTTCCCACCACCGTCTTTATTTCGTTTACCCTCTCTTGTTTACTTTCTTCCATTGCGACTCCCACTCCTTTTACTTTCTCTTTTAACCCCGTCACCTCCGCTCGTATCGTGTCGACTTCCTTTTTCATTTCGTTTTTTAGTTCTTCCAAGCTTCCTTTTAGGCTCATTCCCATGTTCTGCGTCTCACCCCGCAGCTCTTTCATCTCTTCCCTCATTTGCTGTGTATTCGCATCCATCGTCGTTTTCACTTCATTTGTATTTGTATCCATCTTTTCATCAATTTTTTGTGTATTCGCATCCATCTTTTCGATCATTTCCGCATTCATCTTTGCCAGCATGGTGAATAGCTGGGCCATGTCGGGTGCGCTTGGGTGAGCCGTTTCGGCAAGGGTTGGGGAAGGGTTTTGGTGGAGAGGGGGGGGGGAGGTGTCATACACTGCGGCCGCTGCCGCACCCATTTCGGGCTCTCGGTTCAGTTGGGCGAGTCCGTTTTCCTGCACAATCAACATTTCCTGCTCGGGGATTCCATCCTGGACCATGGATTCTACACATTCTACATCCATTTCTAATACCCCCGGCTCCCGCTCGCCTTGAGACGCCATCTTGCTTCTCTTAAAGGGTTAATTTGCTCGCTCGTAATTTGGAGGGAATCGGGGGTCGCTTCTCTCACCCCTGGACCGATTCCCGTGAATTTCGCTGGAGACAGGAGAGCCTGTTGTCCCGCTCTCCAATACCAGTGCCGCGAGGAGGGCGATGAATTTGTATCCCACTCCTGACACCAGTGTTGCGGATTCGCGCCCGCCGGCGTGCTGACGGCCACGTAACTCGAATCGCGGCACGTCGCCCACCGGACGGACAATCCAGTCGTGACCCTCTCGGACTAACGCCGGGAACCAGTCACGGGTGGACCTTTCAGTCTCACCGCGATCGAGCCAATCAGCCCCCGCGTGGGATAGGGTTGCTCGCCAAATTCGACCTACCTAAGTACCCACGCGGAGGGTAGACCGGGCGATCGCACCTCGCCGCAGGTCGACTTCGGACACGGGCCACTTAAGCGACCCGTTCCGTACTATCAGAATAACCGGCGGTGTTATCGTCGACCTCGACGGTTCGATTAATTATCGGGCGTATTCAGCCCACTACCAACCCTTTACGTGAAGCAAGATGAGGATTCAATGAAGGAAATGACGAAGCGAGCGGGAAACAGTTCAACACAAAGCACATTTATTCGCGGCACACGGGAGCACACATATACAATTCCACCAAATGCACACAGAAAAAGACACAATGTAATTTACACAAAAAGCAAATGTAAGCGAAAACACAATGCAGAGCTAATACCGACTACCGAGCACACGGCAACACTTATACAATTTTACTTCACAGACGGCGCCGACAACACATACCCAAAACCAAGGAAAAGAATACCCTCAAGGATGAGGCGGGCCTGAGGCCGAGACCGGGTCGCGCCTACCCGTCTGGTGATGAGACGCGGAGCGCGATGGCGCCTCAACTCCGTGGGCCTCGTGGACAGTGTCTGGTAGGGGGTGGGAAAGGGGCCCCTTGGTCGCACTATCTCAGCGCGGGGGGAAACAGGAGGGGGTTGCTGATGCTCGGGGTATAGAGGATTTTTATTATCCCGCGACGAGCGTCTCCACCTCGGCCAGGTCGCGCTGTCGGCCTCCCTGGGGTGCAGCTCCCGACGCGAGCACCCCCTCGTCTGGTGTCGCTGCCTTTCCACAGCTCCGTCCCCTCCGTTCCGACTCCAACGCACACGACGACCAGCTCCTTCTTGCCAACTCCACCGCCCGCGAAGTCTTGACTCTCTGTTTCCGACTCTCCTACTCTCCTACTCTCCGCCTCTGGACTCTACTGGACTGACGAACACGGTCCTTTTATCAGCCCCGTAGCTTCGCCCTCTCATCTTTGACCCCCTCCCTTCGACCTTTCACCTCGCTCCCCATTGGCCCGAGAAAAAGTGGGCGTGAAGTCTTTTTGATCCATAAATTTGCATATATCGATCGCCCTGGGGGCGGGGCCAATTCGCCCCTCGCTCACCGATTGGACGGCAAAAAGTGGGCGTGTGTCGTTTTTGATCCGTTTTTGAAGCACAAAATCCGTGATTTTGTACACGCTGTTCGGCGCGCGCCCTGCACGAGTCCAACACCGGTACCCACAGCGGGGCAAGAACGGTGGCGATGCGACGGTTGCGAGGTGTGACGGGAAGGTCGTGGCGGTTGTGGTGAAGCGGCGTTGTGGTTGGTGGTTGATGTTGTGGTTGTGGTGGTAATCATGGCGGTTGGTCCAAAATAAAGATAGCAAAAAAAAACGGCTATCCTGAAGAGTCGCAGCACGCATAAATGACATGTATTCCCACTAGACAACGGGTTTGGGCCTAACTACACATGTACTTACCGAGATACCTCACCTAAGGGACCTGAATGGTGGTTTGCGAATTTGGTAACCACAACAATATATATATATATATATATATATATATATATATATATATATATATATATATATATATATATATATAGGACTTCACTCTCGCAAGCGAGCACGTGGGGGCCTCGTGCGTTGCACAGCACGGACCTCGTGCTCGCTGCTGGGTGAACCTGGCACGGTCCCCGAAACAACTACAGCCGCTACTCGGCTTTCTTTCCTCTGTCGCAGTCTCCGTCTCCATTCCACACACGCACTCCCGCGTGTTACGACGCTAACACACCTACCCATTAAACTCACACCGGGAGACGCGGCTGCATGTTCACACATGCCGACCGACATCTCCCTTACACACAACGACCTTGCACACGCTGTCTCTCTCACACTCGGCCGCTCACTCACGCATGCCATTTCCCTTGCACACGTGGCTCCACTCACTCGCGGCCTTTCACTCACTCGTGCCATTTCCCTCACACAAACCATACTACTCACACACGCGGGGGCACTCATCCGCGGTGCCTCACTCAAACACCGTGCCTCACTCACACACGCGGGGGCACTCATCCGCGGTGCCTCACTCATACACCGTGCCTCACTCACACACGCGGGGGCACTCATCCGCGGTGCCTCATCCACACACGGCGTGCTGGGAAGCACGCCCTTCTGCACACTTACCACCACACCACTCACACGGGGTCGCTTCCACACACGGTGTCTTTGTCACCCACCCGGTCACTCTCACACACGCCCTTGGACCCGCGCTATGCGTGCGTTGCAGCACGCATTTCGCCACACTCGTGAACACACACCTCGACACCACACACACCGGGACAACCACACTGGGGATTCGTGTCCCCACAAGGGTCTCCGGGGCCTCTATACCCCCCAAGCTCGGCGTGCACCCGTCCACAGCACTCCTCCCCTCGAACTCGCAAAGCACGACCGAACTCACCTGGTCGTGACTCGCCTCAAGGGGGCATACTCCCTCCCCTCGTTCCTGGAGGAGGCCATCGAGCTGCTCGCACTGGGTCCCTACACGCTCCGCGAGCTCACCCTCACTATCCTCCACTACCTCCGTGTGTGTGTGTACGTCTCTAGCCTTGTCATTATCATGCAGTCTCTCCTCTATTTTTTCTGTCTCCCGTGTCTCTATACATTTATAAGTTTCTGTTGTCCCCTCCTGTCTATTAGTCTCCGCTTCTTTCTGGCGTCTTTCCCTTATCTTTATGCAGGTCAACCTTGCTTTCTCCTTAAGTCGCTCCCGTCCTTCCCTGTTTTTCACTCCTTGCTCTTTCACGATATCCGCGTACCTCATCCTTGCTTTCCGTCTTAATTGTTCTTTTCTCTCCCTCGCAATTCCTTTCACCTCGTCTCTTATCTCCCTCTTGCACGTCTCCGTCACGCTTCTCGCCCAATACGTCCCCCGAATTATTTTCTCCTTACCCGCCTCCACCGCGGGCCCGACAGCCGTTGCACTCCCTCCCAGCTCGTTCGCTCCCACACGTGGAGTCGCCATTTTGAGCTCCCTGGTTACTGCCTTCATGCCCGCCTGCAGGCTTCGGCCCATGCTCTGCGTCTCACCCCGCAGCTCTTTAATTTCTTCCTTCATGTTTGTTTCCATTTCGTTCATTTGCTGTGTATTCGCATCCATTTTCGTTTTCACTTCGTTCATTTGCTTGTTTATGCCTTTTATTTCGTTTGTGTTTGTATCCATTTTCGTTTTCATTTCGTGCATGTCCCCACTGATTCCTGCCAGCATGGCGCATAGCTGGGCCATGTCGGGTGCACTCAGCTGAGCCGATTCGGCAAGGATCGGGGGGTTTTGGCGGAGAGGGGGAGGGGAGGTGTCATACACCGCGGCCACCGCCTCACCTATTTCGGGCTCTGGGTTCAGTTGGGGGAGTTCGTGTTCCTGCACAACCAACATTTCCTGCACGGGGATTTCATCCTGGACCATGGATCCTACATTACTACACATATACATTTCTAATACCCCCGGCTCCCGCTCGCCTTGAGACGCCATCTTATTTCTCGTAAAGGGTTAATTTGAATCGCTCGTAATTTGGAGGGAATCGGGGGT
>NW_028222132.1:50777-63277 GCF_056783735.1 Eptatretus burgeri
ATGGGCCGAAGCCTGCAGGCGGGCATGAAGGCCGTGACCGGGGAGATAAAAATGGCGACTCCACGTGTGGGAGCAAACGAGCTGGGTGGGGGTGCAACGGCTGACAGGCCCGCGGTGGAGGCGGGTGAAAAAATAATTCGTGGAACGTGTTGGGCGAGGGTCGTGACGAAGACCGAAAGGGAAAAATTAAATGGGGAGACCAAAACGTGTGAGACGAGACACGAGGTGACGACAACAGAAATAATAGTTGAGACAAGGGAGGTAAAGGGTGAAGAGTTGGCAGAGACACGGGAGATGGGAACGATAGAGGGAAGACTACACGATGAAGACGGGGTAAGTGACGCGCACGCACACACGGAGGTAGTGGAGGACAATGGGGTTGAGCTCGCGGAGCGTGTTGGGACCCGGTGCGAGCACCTGGATGGCCTCCTCCAGGAACGAGGGGAGGGAGTATGCCCCCTTGAGGCGAGTCACGACCAGGTGAGTTCGGTCGTGCTTTGCGAGGTTGAGGGGACGAGTGCTGTGGACGGGTGCACGGAGAGCTTGGGGGTGTAGAGGCCCCGGAGACCCTTGTGGGGACACAAATCCCCAGTGTGGTTGTCCCTGTGTGTGTGGTGCAAGGTGTGAGTGCGGCACCGTGTGTGGAAGCGACCCCGTGTGTGAGTGGTGTGGTGGCGATGGTGCCAGAGTGCGTGCTTCCCAGCACGCCGGGTGTGGATGGGGCACCGTGTGTGAGTGAGGCCGTGTGTGTGAGTGAAACGGCCAGTATGAGTGAGGCACCACGTGTGAGTGGTGTGGTGGCGATGGTGCCAGAGTGCGTGCTTCCCAGCACGCCGGGTGTGGATGGGGCACCGTGTGTGAGTGAGGCCGTGTGTGTGAGTGAAACGGCCAGTATGAGTGAGGCACCACGTGTGAGTGGTGTGGTGGCGATGGTGCCAGAGTGCGTGCTTCCCAGCACGCCGGGTGTGGATGGGGCACCGTGTGTGAGTGAGGCCGTGTGTGTGAGTGAAACGGCCAGTATGAGTGAGGCACCACGTGTGAGTGGTGTGGTGGCGATGGTGCCGGAGTACGTGCTTCCCAGCACGCCGTGTGTGGATGAGGCACGGTGTGAGAGTAGTGAGGCACGCGTGAGTGAACGGCCGTGTGCAAGGTCGCTGTGTGCAAGGGAGACCGTGTGTGTGAGAGAGCGGTATGTGAGGGAGATGTCGGTTGGCATGCGGGAGCACGCAGCCGCATCTCCCGGTGTGAATGTGATGGTGTGGACTGTGTGCGTCGTAACACGCAGGTGTGCGTGGGTTGAATGGCGACGACGAAGGCGACATGAGAAGAAAGAAAGCCGAGTAGCGGCTGTAGTTGTTTCGAGGACCGTGCCGGGTTCACCCAGCAGTGAGCACGCGGTTCGTGCTGTGCAACGCACGAGACCACCACGTGCTCGTTGGCGAGAGTGAAGTCCCGGTCCGGAAACGCACGCGGTGGATTTGCCGATCCCGCGGACGGACAAAGTTTAGGCAGGTAAATGGATTTGGACCGGACGGGTTCTCCACGCGATCGTGTGTGTTCAGCTCCAACGGGCAAAGCACATGTGTTCGCGTGGGAAACCCCTCGAGACGTGGGGCTTGTGTTTTTTTTTTGCGCACGGTGACGTCATGGCTGCACGTGTGGTTGGAATCCGGCAGGAGGGGTATCTCTGCCGGATGGTCCCGTCCAAGGAGGGACGAGGAACACGTGCAGCTGCATGACGTCACGGGCAGTTGCAAGGTGCAAAGAGCGCGAGTTGCCGCGCAGGTGCTGCGCATGGAAAAAAAAAAAAAAAAAGCAAACCTCACTTTCGGGTGTACAGGATTCCTGGGCAAAGGGTGAAAGACCCCCTTAACCCTGGGCACAGGATGGAAACTAGTTAGGGGGAAGGGTTAGCTTAGCTAGACCGACTTCATGGGGCAGGGGTAAGTCCTCATGGAGTCCGTGGAATGGATTAGTTAGAGGGATTTAGTGAGATTTAGGTTGGGAAATAAAATGATTTTTTGGATTTAGAAGACAGTGACAGACTTGTGGATGTGTAGAGGGGACGTAGTTTAGCTACGTAGTGTTAAAAGGAACGTGCTATAGTTTAAGGGACGACGTGGGAGCACGAGTTAGTTAGGGGAGGTAGTTAGAAGGATGGCAGAGTTCAGTGGTGTGTGTGTTGAAGAGTTGGTGAGTTGTGAGGTGAGTACTTGTTGAGTGAGTGAGGCCAGCGGGTCTGTGTGTGTGGAGTGAATGGGGAATGCATGGTGCGATGAGTGATTGGGGGGAGGAGTGACTCCCGCCCAAGGGACCCCGGGGTCAGTGTAGAGTGAGTTAGCTGGGTTAGTCAAATTGAAAAATGGAGGTCGTTTTGCTGTTGGTGGGAAAGTAGGCTCGAGACCCATTTGGAGGGGTGCAGGAGCCCTGTTGACGGGCTTGGGAGCGTGGCTGCGAAAGGTGAGTATCGCTGAGTGGGTACCCCAGGCACCAGGCTAGTCAGCCGCGGTAGGCCAAGGGCCCATGGGGGGCCGGGATAGAGTAGTTGGCACGGGTGCGCCTGCTTGGTGCGGGGGCCTGGGGCGCCATTAGCCGCGTGGGCAGTGTTGTGGGCACGGGTGACCCTCTGAAAGGGGCCCGGGAGGCCGGCCTGCCACGTGTGCGTTTCAGGGGAGGTGCCATGGGGGGCACTCCCCGGTGTTAGGGAGCTGGTAGGCTCGGAGGCAGTGTAGTGCCCGGGGGTGCCATAGCGGGAGAATCGGCAGAGGGTCGTGCCTGCCAAAGGGAGCCACGTGTCCCAGCCAGGAGACCGTGTGAGGGCACGGAGAGAAAATTGGGAGCGAGGCCCGAAATTGTAAGGACACCAACACAGGCGACGGGAATCTGGGTTGTTAGAACCAATAGTTTAAGCGAGAGGCGCTTGTTGAAAGCCCGGGGTAGTTTAACAGTTAAATGGTTAGGGTAGATTAGGAGATGTACCCCTCCGCACCATCCATCCCCTCGCTGTCGTTGTGGGCCGCTGGACCCACTTGGTGTTAAGATCGCCGAACTCTGGGGAGGCCATTCTGAGGCTTCGTTGGGCCTCGACACAGGACGTTAGCTCTCCCTTGTTCCCCTCCGGGAAGGGAACGTAGGGGTTGGGAGTAGGCTAGGTGACAGAATAGGTTAGCCGAACAAGGACGATAAAGGGGTTAGGGGACGATTTATAGTGGGGAAGTAAAAATAAAAACAACAAAAAAATAAGTTGGGGCTAAATTGGGGTTTGACAAATTAAGGGAGTGGGTATGTACAGTGACAGGCAAAGGCGATAGTTGGGAGGGAGACAGGTAGGTAGGTCCGAGCCCGCCTTCCAAGTGGCCAGCACCACCGCACTCCCTCCACCAACCTCCATTGAACGGCAAAGGCTGGCCAACTTCATCGGCTGGCCATGTTTTGCTTCAAGGCGGAGGCCGGCCAACTTCATCGGCAGCTGTTGTTTTGCTGCAAGGCCTGTGCCATCGGCTGGCCGTGTTTGCTTCAAGGCCTGTACCGGCCAGTTCATCTGCTGGCTGTTTTCTTCAAGGCCTGTGCCGGCCAGTTCATCTGCCGGCTGTGTTTGCCTGCAACGGCCTTCTTCTGCGGGCTGTGTTTGCCTGCTGCCTTTGCCATGCCATGCCCACTGCCCACGTTCACCAGCCCCGTTCAATTTTTGCTTTGCCCCCCCTGTTCGTTTCCATGTGCGCCAGGATCAGAAAGCAACAGTTTGCAAGCTGCAAGAACTGCCCTGTTGGCAGCTACAACACGGGCCTGCAGTGGCGGCCCGTGCACCGTGTTTGTGTTCATGCATCCATTCGTTGTGCTCATTGCGTGTGCCACTTGAGCTGGCACGGAGACTGCGTTGTGCGGCCCATGCACCGTTGTGGTTCACTGCGTTCAGTTCAAAAGGGAAGGCCTTGGACTGCGTGTGAGCAGCCAGCCAGTTTCCCTGTCACCTGCATTGTTTGAGCCAGAGACTGCATGCGGGCAGCCTGGCTCCCTGCTAACTGCTTTCTTTTTGCAGAGTCAATGATCCTGGGCCATGGTTTAGTGTAAAATTTGTAAGTTAAGGTTAAGATGTACTGTAAATATGAGTGCGCCCCTGGCATGTCTGTCTAGCGCCGGCAATTTTATTTAAGTCGTCCGTGTGAGTGAGTTTGTTTAGATAGTTACGCAGCCCTCAGGTTATTTATTTTGGGGACACGAATACCATGAATGTCGCACTCAGGGATCCGTAGGTAAAGTGTACTAGGGGAAAACTACACATGATGGCACACGAAAATTTGACGACTCGGGACGAGTCTGTAAAAAGGGAAGGGGGTAGTGTTGTGGTTACCAGATTCGCAAACCACCATTCAGGTCCCTTAGGTGAGGTATCTCGGTAAGTGCATGTGTAGTTAGGCCCAAACCCGTTGTCTAGTGGGAATACATGTCATTTATACGTGCTGCGACTCTTCAGGATAGCCGTTTTTCTTTTACTATCTTTATTTTGGACCAACCGCCATGATCACAACCACAACATCAACCACCGACCACAACCACCGCTTCACCACAACCGTAGCATCGCCACCGTTCTTGCCCCGCTGTGGGTACCGGTGTTGGACTCATGCAGAACGCGCGTCGAACAGCGTGTACAAAATCACGGATTTTGTGCTTCAAAACGGATCAAAAACGACACACGCCCACTTTTTGCCGTCCAATCGGTGAGCGAGGGGCGATTTGGCCCCGCCTCCAGAACGATCGATATATGCAAATTTGTGGATCAAAAAGCCTTCACGCCCACTTTTTCTCGGGCCAATGGGGAGCGAGGTGAAAGGTCAAAGGGAGGGGGTCAAAGGCGAAGTGACGGGGGGATAAAAGGACGGTGTTCGTCAGTCAGAGGAGAGTCGCAAAAGAGAACGAGAACGAAAAAGAAGAAGGAGAACGAGAACGAGAAGGAGTCGGAGAAGAGAGAGAAGAGTGTGGAAGTCTGGAGCCCGAAGCCTGCAGTGGCTGGAGAAGCTGAAGAGAGTCAGACGAGGGGGTGCTCGCGTCGGTGCCAGGAGCTGCACGCCCGAGGGAGGCCGCCAGCGCGACCTGGCCGAGGTGGAGACGCACACCAGGGATAATAAAGATCCTCTATACCCCGAGCATCAGCAACCCCCTCCTGTTTCCCCCCGCGCTGAGATAGTGCGACCAAGGGGGCCCCGTTCCCACCCCCTACCAGGCACTGTCCACGAGGCCCGCGGGTTGCGGGGCCATCGCCGCTCCGCGTCTCATCACCAGACGGGTAGGCCCGACCCGGTCTCGGCCTCAGGCCTGCCTCATTCTTGAGGATATTTCTTTTCCTTGGTTTTGGGTATGTGTTGTCGGCGCCGTCTGTGAAGTAGAATTGTATAAGTGTTGCCGTGTGCTCGGTAGTCGGTATTAGCTCTGCACTGTGTTTTCACTTTTATGTTTGCTTTTTGTGTAAATGGAAGTGTTTTCTTTTTTTTGTGTGCATTTGGTGGAATTGTATTTGTGTGCTTCCCATGTGCCGCGAATAAATGTGCTTTATTGTTGAACTGTTCTCCCGCTTCGCTTCGTCTTTTCCTCCATTGAATCCCCATCTTGCTTCACGTAAAGGGTTGGTAGTGGGCTGAATACGCCCGATAATTAATCGAACCGTCAAGGTCGACGATAACACCGCTCGGTTATTCTGATAGTACGGAACGGGTCGCTTAAGTGGCCCGTGTCCGAAGTCGACCTGCGGCGAGGTGCGATCGCCCGGTCTACCCTCCGCGTGGGTACTTAGGTAGTTCGAATTTGGCGAGCAACCCTATCCCACGCGGGGGCTGATTGGCTCGATCGCGGTGAGACCGAAAGGTCCACCCGTGACTGGTTCCCGGCGTTAGTCCGAGAGGGTCACGACTGGATTGTCCGTCCGGTGGGCGACGTGCCGCGATTCGAGTTACGTGGCCGTCGCACGCCGGCGGGCGCGAAATCCGCAACACTGGTGTCAGGTCGTGCGATACAAATTCATCGCCCTCCTCGCGGCACTGGTATCGGAGAACAGGAAAACAGGCTCTCCTGTCTCCGGCTAAATTTACGGGAATCGGTCCAGGGGTGAGAGAAGCGACCCCCGATTCCCTCCAAATTACGAGCGAGCAAATTAACCCTTCACGAGAAGCAAGATGGCGTCTCAAGGCGAGCGGGAGCCGGGGGTATTAGAAATGTATATGTGTAATAATGTAGAGTCCATGGTCCAGGATGGAATCCCCGAGCAGGAAATGTTGATTGTGCAGGAACACGGACTCGCCCAACTGAACCCAGGGCCCGAGGTGGGTGCGGCAGCGGCCGCGGTGTATGACACCTCCCCCCCCCCCTCTCCACCAAGACCCTTCCCCAACCCTTGCCGAAACGGCTCAGCTGAGTGCATCCAACATGGCCCAGCTATGCGCCATGCTGGCGGCAATGAACAAACAAATGAATGAAGTGAAAACGACGATGGATACAAATACAAATGAAATGAAAAACGAAATGAAAGGCATGAACGAAAAGATGGATACAAATACAAATGAAGTGAAAACGACGATGGATGCGAATACACAACAAATAAACGAAAAGATGGATACAAAAATGAACGGAATGGAAACAAACATGAAGGAGGAAATGAAAAAGCTGCGGGGTGAGACGCAGAACATGGGCCGAAGCCTGCAGGCGGGCATGAAGGCCGTGACCGGGGAGATAAAAATGGCGACTCCACGTGTGGGAGCAAACGAGCTGGGTGGGGGTGCAACGGCTGACAGGCCCGCGGTGGAGGCGGGTGAAAAAATAATTCGTGGAACGTGTTGGGCGAGGGTCGTGACGAAGACCGAAAGGGAAAAATTAAATGGGGAGACCAAAACGTGTGAGACGAGACACGAGGTGACGACAACAGAAATAATAGTTGAGACAAGGGAGGTAAAGGGTGAAGAGTTGGCAGAGACACGGGAGATGGGAACGATAGAGGGAAGACTACACGATGAAGACGGGGTAAGTGACGCGCACGCACACACGGAGGTAGTGGAGGACAATGGGGTTGAGCTCGCGGAGCGTGTTGGGACCCGGTGCGAGCACCTGGATGGCCTCCTCCAGGAACGAGGGGAGGGAGTACGCCCCCTTGAGGCGAGTCACGACCAGGTGAGTTCGGTCGTGCTTTGCGAGGTTGAGGGGACGAGTGCTGTGGACGGGTGCACGGAGAGCTTGGGGGGTGTAGAGGCCCCGGAGACCCTTGTGGGGACACAAATCCCCAGTGTGGTTGTCCCTGTGTGTGTGGTGCAAGGTGTGAGTGCGGCACCGTGTGTGGAAGCGACCCCGTGTGTGAGTGGTGTGGTGGCGATGGTGCCAGAGTGCGTGCTTCCCAGCACGCCGGGTGTGGATGGGGCACCGTGTGTGAGTGAGGCCGTGTGTGTGAGTGAAACGGCCAGTATGAGTGAGGCACCACGTGTGAGTGGTGTGGTGGCGATGGTGCCAGAGTGCGTGCTTCCCAGCACGCCGGGTGTGGATGGGGCACCGTGTGTGAGTGAGGCCGTGTGTGTGAGTGAAACGGCCAGTATGAGTGAGGCACCACGTGTGAGTGGTGTGGTGGCGATGGTGCCAGAGTGCGTGCTTCCCAGCACGCCGGGTGTGGATGGGGCACCGTGTGTGAGTGAGGCCGTGTGTGTGAGTGAAACGGCCAGTATGAGTGAGGCACCACGTGTGAGTGGTGTGGTGGCGATGGTGCCGGAGTACGTGCTTCCCAGCACGCCGTGTGTGGATGAGGCACGGTGTGAGAGTAGTGAGGCACGCGTGAGTGAACGGCCGTGTGCAAGGTCGCTGTGTGCAAGGGAGACCGTGTGTGTGAGAGAGCGGTATGTGAGGGAGATGTCGGTTGGCATGCGGGAGCACGCAGCCGCATCTCCCGGTGTGAATGTGATGGTGTGGACTGTGTGCGTCGTAACACGCAGGTGTGCGTGGGTTGAATGGCGACGGAGAAGGCGACATGAGAAGAAAGAAAGCCGAGTAGCGGCTGTAGTTGTTTCGAGGACCGTGCCGGGTTCACCCAGCAGTGAGCACGCGGTTCGTGCTGTGCAACGCACGAGACCACCACGTGCTCGTTGGCGAGTGAAGTCCCGGTCCGGAAACGCACGCGGTGGATTTGCCGATCCCGCGGACGGACAAAGTTTAGGCAGGTAAATGGATTTGGACCGGACGGGTTCTCCACGCGATCGTGTGTGTTCAGCTCCAACGGGCAAAGCACATGTGTTCGCGTGGGAAACCCCTCGAGACGTGGGGCTTGTGTTTTTTTTTTTTGCGCACGGTGACGTCATGGCTGCACGTGTGGTTGGAATCCGGCAGGAGGGGTATCTCTGCCGGATGGTCCCGTCCAAGGAGGGACGAGGAACACGTGCAGCTGCATGACGTCACGGGCAGTTGCAAGGTGCAAAGAGCGCGAGTTGCCGCGCAGGTGCTGCGCATGGAAAAAAAAAAAAAAAAGCAAACCTCACTTTCGGGTGTACAGGATTCCTGGGCAAAGGGTGAAAGACCCCCTTAACCCTGGGCACAGGATGGAAACTAGTTAGGGGAAGGGGTTAGCTTAGCTAGAACGACTTCATGGGGAAGGGGTAAGTCCTCATGGAGTCCGAGGAATGGATTAGTTAGAGGGATTTAGTGAGATTTAGGTTGGGAAATAAAATGATTTTTGGATTTAGAAGACAGTGACAGACTTGTGGATGTCTAGAGCGGACGTAGTTTAGCTACGTAGTGTTAAAAGGAACGTGCTATAGTTTAAGGGACTACGTGCGAGCACCAGTTAGTTAGCTGAGGTAGTTACAAGGATGGCACAGTTCAGTGGTGTGTGTGTTGAAGAGTTGGTGAGTTGTGAGGTGAGTACTTGTTGAGTGAGTGAGGCCAGCGGGTCTGTGTGTGTGGAGTGAATGGGGAATGCATGGTGCGATGAGTGATTGGGGGGAGGAGTGACTCCCGCCCAAGGGACCCCGGGGTCAGTGTAGAGTGAGTTAGCTGGGTTAGTCAAATTGAAAAATGGAGGTCGTTTTGCTGTTGGTGGGAAAGTAGGCTCGAGACCCATTTGGAGGGGTGCAGGAGCCCTGTTGACGGGCTTGGGAGCGTGGCTGCGAAAGGTGAGTATCGCTGAGTGGGTACCCCAGGCACCAGGCTAGTCAGCCGCGGTAGGCCAAGGGCCCATGGGGGGCCGGGATAGAGTAGTTGGCACGGGTGCGCCTGCTTGGTGCGGGGGCCTGGGGCGCCATTAGCCGCGTGGGCAGTGTTGTGGGCACGGGTGACCCTCTGAAAGGGGCCCGGGAGGCCGGCCTGCCACGTGTGCGTTTCAGGGGAGGTGCCATGGGGGGCACTCCCCGGTGTTAGGGAGCTGGTAGGCTCGGAGGCAGTGTAGTGCCCGGGGGTGCCATAGCGGGAGAATCGGCAGAGGGTCGTGCCTGCCAAAGGGAGCCACGTGTCCCAGCCAGGAGACCGTGTGAGGGCACGGAGAGAAAATTGGGGGGCGAGGCCCGAAATTGTAAGGACACCAACACAGGCGACGGGAATCTGGGTTGTTAGAACCAATAGTTTAAGTGAGAGGCGCTTGTTGAAAGCCCCGGGGTAGTTTAACAGTTAAATGGTTAGGGTAGATTAGGAGATGTACCCCTCCGCACCATCCATCCCCTCGCTGTCGTTGTGGGCCGCTGGACCCACTTGGTGTTAAGATCGCCGAACTCTGGGGAGGCCATTCTGAGGCTTCGTTGGGCCTCGACACAGGACGTTAGCTCTCCCTTGTTCCCCTCCGGGAAGGGAACGTAGGGGTTGGGAGTAGGCTAGGTGACAGAATAGGTTAGCCGAACAAGGACGATAAAGGGGGTTAGGGGACGATTTATAGTGGGGAAGTAAAAATAAAAACAACAAAAAAATAAGTTGGGGCTAAATTGGGGTTTGACAAATTAAGGGAGTGGGTATGTACAGTGACAGGCAAAGGCGATAGTTGGGAGGGAGACAGGTAGGTAGGTCCGAGCCCGCCTTCCAAGTGGCCAGCACCACCGCACTCCCTCCACCAACCTCCATTGAACGGCAAAGGCTGGCCAACTTCATCGGCTGGCCATGTTTTGCTTCAAGGCGGAGGCCGGCCAACTTCATCGGCAGCTGTTGTTTTGCTGCAAGGCCTGTGCCATCGGCTGGCCGTGTTTGCTTCAAGGCCTGTACCGGCCAGTTCATCTGCTGGCTGTTTTCTTCAAGGCCTGTGCCGGCCAGTTCATCTGCCGGCTGTGTTTGCCTGCAACGGCCTTCTTCTGCGGGCTGTGTTTGCCTGCTGCCTTTGCCATGCCATGCCCACTGCCCACGTTCACCAGCCCCGTTCAATTTTTGCTTTGCCCCCTGTTCGTTTCCATGTGCGCCAGGATCAGAAAGCAACAGTTTGCAAGCTGCAAGAACTGCCCTGTTGGCAGCTACAACACGGGCCTGCAGTGGCGGCCCGTGCACCGTGTTTGTGTTCATGCATCCATTCGTTGTGCTCATTGCGTGTGCCACTTGAGCTGGCACGGAGACTGCGTTGTGCGGCCCATGCACCGTTGTGGTTCACTGCGTTCAGTTCAAAAGGGAAGGCCTTGGACTGCGTGTGAGCAGCCAGCCAGTTTCCCTGTCACCTGCATTGTTTGAGCCAGAGACTGCATGCGGGCAGCCTGGCTCCCTGCTAACTGCTTTCTTTTTGCAGAGTCAATGATCCTGGGCCATGGTTTAGTGTAAAATTTGTAAGTTAAGGTTAAGATGTACTGTAAATATGAGTGCGCCCCTGGCATGTCTGTCTAGCGCCGGCAATTTTATTTAAGTCGTCCGTGTGAGTGAGTTTGTTTAGATAGTTACGCAGCCCTCAGGTTATTTATTTTGGGGACACGAATACCATGAATGTCGCACTCAGGGATCCGTAGGTAAAGTGTACTAGGGGAAAACTACACATGATGGCACACGAAAATTTGACGACTCGGGACGAGTCTGTAAAAAGGGAAGGGGTAGTGTTGTGGTTACCAGATTCGCAAACCACCATTCAGGTCCCTTAGGTGAGGTATCTCGGTAAGTGCATGTGTAGTTAGGCCCAAACCCGTTGTCTAGTGGGAATACATGTCATTTATACGTGCTGCGACTCTTCAGGATAGCCGTTTTTCTTTTACTATCTTTATTTTGGACCAACCGCCATGATCACAACCACAACATCAACCACCGACCACAACCACCGCTTCACCACAACCGTAGCATCGCCACCGTTCTTGCCCCGCTGTGGGTACCGGTGTTGGACTCATGCAGAACGCGCGTCGAACAGCGTGTACAAAATCACGGATTTTGTGCTTCAAAAACGGATCAAAAACGACACACGCCCACTTTTTGCCGTCCAATCGGTGAGCGAGGGGCGATTTGGCCCCGCCTCCAGAACGATCGATATATGCAAATTTGTGGATCAAAAAGCCTTCACGCCCACTTTTTCTCGGGCCAATGGGGAGCGAGGTGAAAGGTCAAAGGGAGGGGGTCAAAGGCGAAGTGACGGGGGGATAAAAGGACGGTGTTCGTCAGTCAGAGGAGAGTCGCAAAAGAGAACGAGAACGAAAAAGAAGAAGGAGAACGAGAACGAGAAGGAGTCGGAGAAGAGAGAGAAGAGTGTGGAAGTCTGGAGCCCGAAGCCTGCAGTGGCTGGAGAAGCTGAAGAGAGTCAGACGAGGGGGTGCTCGCGTCGGTGCCAGGAGCTGCACGCCCGAGGGAGGCCGCCAGCGCGACCTGGCCGAGGTGGAGACGCACACCAGGGATAATAAAGATCCTCTATACCCCGAGCATCAGCAACCCCCTCCTGTTTCCCCCCGCGCTGAGATAGTGCGACCAAGGGGGCCCCGTTCCCACCCCCTACCAGGCACTGTCCACGAGGCCCGCGGGTTGCGGGGCCATCGCCGCTCCGCGTCTCATCACCAGACGGGTAGGCCCGACCCGGTCTCGGCCTCAGGCCTGCCTCATTCTTGAGGATATTTCTTTTCCTTGGTTTTGGGTATGTGTTGTCGGCGCCGTCTGTGAAGTAGAATTGTATAAGTGTTGCCGTGTGCTCGGTAGTCGGTATTAGCTCTGCACTGTGTTTTCACTTTTATGTTTGCTTTTTGTGTAAATGGAAGTGTTTTCTTTTTTTTGTGTGCATTTGGTGGAATTGTATTTGTGTGCTTCCCGTGTGCCGCGAATAAATGTGCTTTATTGTTGAACTGTTCTCCCGCTTCGCTTCGTCTTTTCCTCCATTGAATCCCCATCTTGCTTCACGTAAAGGGTTGGTAGTGGGCTGAATACGCCCGATAATTAATCGAACCGTCAAGGTCGACGATAACACCGCTCGGTTATTCTGATAGTACGGAACGGGTCGCTTAAGTGGCCCGTGTCCGAAGTCGACCTGCGGCGAGGTGCGATCGCCCGGTCTACCCTCCGCGTGGGTACTTAGGTAGTTCGAATTTGGCGAGCAACCCTATCCCACGCGG
>NW_028222132.1:63777-69000 GCF_056783735.1 Eptatretus burgeri
GACAACAGATACATATTCACCGTTGTTGATGAATATTCAAGGTTCCCTTTCGCATTTCTGTGCTCGGATATGACCTCGGGCACTGTCGTGAGATGTCTCTCTGACCTCTTCGCTATGTTTGGGAAACCTTCGTACATACATTCAGACAGAGGGCCGTGTTTCATGTCGGCCGGGCTAAAACAATTCCTACTAGAGCTCGGCATAGCAACTAGTCGAACGACGGGTTACAACCCACAGGGAAACGGGCAGGTGGAAAGGTATAATGGAGTTATTTGGAAAGCCGTAACTCTGGCGCTGAAATCGAGAGGACTGGGCCCCGAGCGGTGGGAGGTTACTCTTCCCGACGCTCTGAATTCCATACGCTCTTTGCTCTGCACGTCCACCAATGCAACTCCTCACGAACGAATGTTTACTCACCAGCGACGTTATGTTGACGGTCAAACGGTGCCCAACTGGCTGACCCATCCCGGTACAGTGTTCATGAAACGCCCGGTCCGACAAAGCAAGTATGAACCCCTGGTGGAGGGGGTCGAACTCATTGACACTAATCCAGAGTATGCTCATGTCAGGCTCCCGGATGGCAGGGAGACCACTGTGTCGGTTCGCCATCTGGCTCCCTCAGGTACTCCTCCCGCAGGTACACCACCTTCTGGCACTCCTCCTTCTGACATTCCCCCCAGGAACTCCACCGGGCGACGGGGCTGCCGCGTTCCACCCGAGAGCGATCGAGGAGTCATCCCCGGCACAAGTCGAGGCTCACCAAGAGGATCGGGAGTCTCCCTCAAGTGAAACTGCCATTTACTCCCGGAGAGGTCGACGAATAAGGCCCCCTCGACGACTCAATCTGTAAAGGGGATTATCGGCATTCTCGCTGCTCATGCTCCTATATGCCCATTATATCATATATCGATGCTCATTTCCATGCTCCTACAACTCAAAATAATCACTGCTTGGCATGTATGCTTCTGTAGACCTATTAGTCCGCGTTGCTTGAAATGTATACTCCTATAGTGCTAAAGCAATCATGGTGTGTAAGATGGGCCCCTAGTTGCATTTTAAAGGTGGGGAGAATGTGGTGAATTGAGGTGAATTGAGGGACATGACGCGGGATCACATGTTGTGCGTCTCGCGTATCAGGGGAGGTCTCCGCGGTGCGGGGTGATTGTCCCCGGGGCATTGCCATTTACATCGGCTGTTCACTTGATGCTCGTTGACTGAAGGTGCTCATTGACTGGTGAGAATGGAGATTATATCGAACTCCGTGCTTACGCGGATTTAGTCTGCAATGATTAATCGCACATGTATACGTTACTGCTTATGTACTCCTAGCTGAACCTGTATTCCCCGGTGTGCCCACAGAAGCGGCTCCAATCAAATGGAATAAAGCCTAAACTCTGAAGGTTCTTCTCTCGCTCTCATTTCACCACTCACACACGGGGTCGCTTCCACACACGGGGACGCACTCACACCTTGCACCACACACACAGGGACAACCACACTGGGGATTCGTGTCCCCACAAGGGTCTCCGGGGCCTCTATACCCCCCAAGCTCTCCAAGCACCCGTTCGCAGCACTCCTCCCCTCGACCTCGCAAAGCACGACCGAACTCATCTGGTCGTGACTCGCCTCAAGAGGGCATACTCCCTCCCCTCGTTCCTGGAGGAGGCCATCCAGCTGCTCGCACCGGGTCCCTGCACGGTCCGCCAGCTCAACCTCATCGTCCTCCACTACCTCTGTGTGTGTGTGTGCGTCACTAACCTTGTCCAATTCACCCTCTATCTCCCGTGTCTCAACTATTATTTCCGTTGTCGTCACCTCGTGTCTCGTCTCACACGTTTTGGTCTCCCCATTTAATTTTTCCCTTTCGGTCACCGTCGATTCTTCTGTCACGACCCTCGCCCAACACGTCCCCCGAATTATTTTTTTACCCGCCTCCACCGCGGGCCTGTCAGCCGTTGCACCCCCTTCCAGCTCGTTTGCTCCCACACGTGGAGTCGCCATTCCCAGCTCCCTGGTCACGGCCTTCATGCCCGCCTGCAGGCATCGGTCCATGTTCTGCGTCTCACCCCGAAGCTCTTTCATTTCTTTTTTCATTTGCTGTGTATTCGCATCCATCGTCGTTTTCACTTCATTTGTATTTGTATCCATCTTTTCGTTCATGCCTTTCATTTCATTTGTATTTGTATCCATCTTTTCGTTCATGCTTTTCATTTCGTTTTTCATTTCATTGTATTTGTATCCATCTTTTCGTTCATGTTCGCATTTATCTTCGCTGTCATTTCCGCCAGCATGGCGAATAGCTGGGCCATGTCGGGTGCGCTTGGGTGAGTCGTTTCGGCAGGGATCGGGGAAGGGTTCTGGTGGTGAGGGGGAGGGGAGGTGTCATACACCGCGGCCGCTGCCGCACCTATTTCGGGCTCTGGGTTCAGTTGGACGAGTTCATGTTCCTGCACGGGCATTCCATCCTGGGCCATGGATCTTACACATTCTACATCCATTTCTAATACCCCCGGCTCCCGCTCGCCTTGAGACGCCATCTTGCTTCTCGTGAAGGGTTAATTTCGCTCGCTCGTAATTTGGAGGGAATCGGGGGTCGCTTCTCTCACCCCTGGACCGATTCCCGTGAATTTAGCTGGAGACAGGAGAGCCCGTTTTCCTGTTCTCCGATACCAGTGCCGCGAGGAGGGCGATGGATTTGTATCGCACGACCTGACACCAGTGTTACGGATTCGCGCCCGCCGGCGTGCTGACGGCCACGTAACTCGAATCGCGGCACGTCGCCCACCGGACGGACAATCCAGTCGTGATCCTCTCGGACTAACGCCGGGAACCAGTCACGGGTGGACCTTTCGGTGTCACCGCGATCGAGCCAATCGGCCCCCGCGTGGGATAGGGTTGCTCGCCAAATTCGACCTACCTAAGTACCCACACGGAGGGTAGACCGGGCGATCGCACCTCGCCGCAGGTCGACTTCGGACACGGGCCACTTAAGCGACCCGTTCCGTACTATCGGGATAACCGAGCGGTGTTATTCGTCGGCCTCGACGGTTCGATTAATTATCGGGCGTCTTAGCCCAGGACCAACCCTTTACGTGAAGCAAGATGGGGATTCAATGAAAGAAATGACGAAGCGAAGCGGGAAAACGGTTCAACATAAAGCACATTTATTCGCGATGAACGGAAAGCACACATATACAATTCCACCAAAAGCACATAGAAAAGGAAAAGAAACACAATGCAATTTTACACAAAAAGCAAATGTAAAAGCGAAGACACAATGCAGAGCTATCCGACTACCGAGCACACGGCAACACTTATACCATTCCACTTCACAGACGGCGCCGACAACACATACCCAAAACCAAGAAAAAGAACACCCTCAAGGATGAGGCGGGCCTGGGGCCGAGACCGGGTCGGGCCTACCCGTCTGATGATGAGGCGCGAAGTGGCGATGGTGCCCCAACTCCGCGGGCCTCGCGAACAGTGTCTGGTAGGGGGTGGGAAGGGGGCCCCCTTTTGTCGCACTATCTCAGCGTGGGGGGAAACAGGAGGGGGTTGCTGATGCTCGGGGTAAGGAGGATTTTTACTCTGTCTCGGGTCCCGCGACGAGCGTCTCCACCTCGACCAGGTCGCGCCGTCGGCCTCCCGCCTTCAGCTCCCGGCACCGACGCGAGCACCCCCTCGTCCGTCTTCGCCGTCGCCACCTCTCCACAGCTCCGCCGACAACTTGTTCCAACGCACAGCTCGTTCCAACGCGCAACTTCCTTCCAGCTCCACCGACGACTCTCTTGAACTCCGAACTCACTCTGTCCAACGCACACCACGACCCTTTTCTGACGAACGCAGCCGCTTATATAAGCCCCGTGGCTTCGCCTTTGACCCCCTGCCTTCGACCTTTCACCTTGCTCCCCATTGGCCCGAGAAAAAGTGGGCGTGAATGCTTTTTGATCCATGAATTTGCATATAGCGACCTGGAGGCGGGGCCAAATCGCCCCTCGCTCACCGATTGGACGGAACAAAAGTGGGCGTGAGTCGTTTTTGATCCGTTTTTCTGCGGAAAGTCCGCGATGCTTTTGAACACGCTGCTCGGTGCGCGCTCTACACGAGTCCAGCATCGGTCCCCACGAGTGGCGCGAGATGACGGTGATGCGATGGTGGCGAGTTGTGACGGTAAAGGTCGTGGCGGTTGTGGTGAAGCGGCGTTGTGGTTGGTGGTTGTTGTGATGGCTGTTGAAACGTGGTTGGTGGTGGTAATAATGGCGGTTGGTCCAAAATAAAGATAGTAAAAGAAAAACGGCTATCCTGAAGAGTCGCAGCCTCATGAATGACATTTATTCCCTCTAGACAACGGGTTTGGTCCTAACTACACATATACTTACCGAGATATCTCACCTAAGGGACCTGAATGGTGGTTTGCGAATTTGGTCAACCACAACAATATATATATATATATATATATTAAATTAAATACTATTGCAACAATAATGGTAATGACCCCTGAGACTGTTTTACACCCTTTAAACCATTTAGACCTTTTTTCAGACCTTCACATCTTTCAGACCTATTAATACCCTTTAGACCACTTTGACCTTTTGACTCTTAGATGTTTTAAGACCCTTTAGATTACTTTTGACAATTCAAGCCCTTTAGACTTTAACTTACACCCTTTGAGACCCTTTAGATATTTTAATACCTTTTAAGATACTTTAGACCCTTTATGCCTTTTCAGACCTTTATGCCTTTTGATCCTTCGACCCTTCAACCTTTGCACTTTTTCAGATCTTTACCATTTAGACCGTTTAGACCATTTACACCTTTCATTTGCAATCTAATGACCTTTCATTTAGTAAATCCTTCCATTTATTTGCCACACAAAGTACAACACACAAAGCAAGTCCTGACGAGGGTCTGCAATCTCTGATTGTTCTTTCTAGTTGTGTCTGTGAAAGTTACTATCTGATTACAGTAAGTTAATTATCTTGTGTACCACCAGGTTGGAGTGAAGATCCAGATGAGTAGTTGGGGTCTCACGAAGATAGTCACCTTCACACCTTTCTTCGTGTTCATAAACAAGTCTTCATTGGAGCTGGAGGTCATGGAGGAGGGTACAAGGGACTCTTGGATTTACCTTCCACCTAATGAGGTGCTTCTCGGATGCACATCCTCGGCCTAATGAAATTTTGTTGAATAGTTAAACGGCAGTACGCTGTTCACGACCTGAAT